>NW_025787277.1:0-13472 GCF_021130785.1 Homalodisca vitripennis
TTTTTACCATTGTTTATGCAAAAGGTCCACTTTTAGCCAAAGAATAATACAGTGTAAAGTCTGTCCAATTGCCAAAATGTGCAACTATCTACAACAGGGAATTAATATTAGTTGGCTTTTTAATCCCTGTAAGAGCCTAATTGGAAAGACTGAGACTCAGATTTAGTTTATAGGCCCACAAAGGGTTTTTGATGAGCCACTTGTTATGAATACCATCCTATGACAATCAAAGAGCTCAGTCAAGTTTTATTGTGTAAACATTAAAGTTGGAACAGGACTTGGTAACTCTGTATAGAAACAGAGTTATTAAGCCTACAGGATAGAAATATAGTTAATTTTTTGAAAAAACAATCCCATTTGTTTTACAGATTTGGAAAAATGTGTGGTTATTCAGCTAGTAACAATATAACCTTTAATGATAACTTAAGGAACTATATTTAAGGTAAGACATATGTGTAATCAACATGTATCCACCAACATGTTGAAACTTAGAAAAAGAGCCTAGGCCTACTGTCAAAAAACAAACCCAAAGTTAATGTTTTCAATTGTAATAGGACCTGGTCACTTAGCCAAAAAAGCTGTTTTAGGAATTCCAAAAAACTAGTTTGACAGGGGAGTGGTATTTTACACACAACACCTTAAAAATATCCCTCCCTCCCCGGTTTCTATAAGTTTAAGAATAATAATTTTAATAAAATAGTAATACAGTACAGAAAGACAGAAAAACACTATTTTATGAGAGTCTATGGTAAGGTAAATTAAAAAAATTGGAAGGTGAAATTAAAACTATAGAAAAACCTAATTTTAAGATCCTAAATGTTAGACAGTGTAACAATATGCCTTTAAATTTGAAGCTATAGATGGGGTTAAAAATTGTAAAAAAACAAACTGCTTATTAGATACATGGTGCTACAAGAGATATAATTTGAGTTAAAAGAATTTTATGGATAGGCCTATTGTTGAATAAAAATCGGTTTCTATAATCTAATGGAAGTCAGAGGATAGGAATGTTTGCTTGCAAATTAAACACTGAAATAAAATGTTTCTGGTTTACTGTTATGGCTAAGATAAAAATAATTTTTCTAAATTTGTGTCTGGAAAGTAAAATTTATTGTATTGGATAATTTAAAATGGGAACATTGTACTTGGGCAAACTCCATTTATTAATCTAATCAGCAAATTAATTTTTAGATCTTGAATGGGGATTCATGGTTATTTTAAATTCAATTGTTGGAAATTGAGAAAATAAACTATTGTCCAGTACAACAAGCCTTTTGAACATGAAGTAAACAGCAAATTGATGTAAAAATAGGGGTCGTTGCACTAGAAGCTGAGGCTGAGAAGTACAAAAACCATTATAGGGGGATTTTTCCCAAATGTTTTGTTAATGCCAAAATTAGGAGAGGGCTCTAGATTTGGAAGTGATATTAGTTCTAAATGACCCCACACCTGTAAATATTAGAGGCCTTATTTTATGAGCCCCTCCTAGCTGTTAAATAAAGATTGAAAAACAAATGAAATACAGGATTGGTTGGAAAACAACCCCCCCAAGGAACATAATTGTATACCCAGTATCTTCAGCCTACTCCAAGTCCAAGCCTTTTAACCTTAAAAAAAAAAACCAAAAAGGAATCAGACTTGTAGTCAATTAAATACCGAGATTAAAATTAAAAAGTTACAGAGAAGAAAATTAGATTTTTCCCATTGGTGTATTTTAAATAATTATTATCAACATCTTAGTGGTAGCCCGAAATATTTTTCAAATAATAGATTTAAGAAAAAAGTTTTTTGCAAAAGTCCTCAGTTATCACCTGAGTAGTCAAGAATCTTACCCTCATTTAGCACTAATATTTGGTAAATATTAAAATTTAAACGAGTACCCATTTGGTTTACATTGTTGGTAGGTGCTTGTATCTGTCCGCCTATGCTGGATAAAAGACCGCTCCTAGACAATATAAAATTTAACATAATGTGAATAAGAATTTTTGTTGAATGATATCTTAGTGTACAGTTTAAAGACCTTGAATTCGCATTCTAGTTACATGTCAGAGAGATTTGTAAATCAGACTAAAGCAAAACAAGGCTTAACGGCAAACCTAGAGAGAAAGCAAAGTTCTGTTTTTGAGGAAATCTCCTTTTTGGGTTGAATTTAATTAAAAATAATACAGTAACTATGAGGATCCCGAGCGAGATACAAGGTAAGTAATAAGAGCAATTTATGGCCGCCTAAGCAAACCGCCAAAACAAATTTGTCACAGTTTTTAGGGTATGACATAATTTTCTTTTCAAAATTTTATAAGAATTAATTATGCCGAATTATGTAATCCTTTAAATTCTGTTTAAGAAGGAAAAACGCTAAATTTGTTTGGGACCAAGTGACATGTCCAAGATTCGTTTGTACAATGGTTAAAAGAAAAGCTTATAACCGAATTCCTTACCATATACTCCAGTTAGCACGATTTTTTCAAAGCAATTTATAGTAATGGACAGATGGCTAGTGGAATAGCCGCAGGTGGTTGTTTGTTTACAAGGAAAAACCGGAGACCAAAATGAATTAATGGCCAATAGCCTATTACTTTCATAGGGAAACTCTTACTTGATGCCGATATTAAAATATACTGTGTTATGAAAAAGAAGCTTTGACGTAGCACTAATTTGCATAGAAAAATGGCACGAATTTTTTAGAAGTAAGAACCTTTAAATTAATGAACTGATAACCAAGCTTTTAATCGCTATGTTCCTCAATCACAAAAAAGGAAGGTAGGAAGACATTGGCCCGGTTGTGATCGAGAGGATTTTGAATTTGCCATTTGAGGTTGAATTTAAAAGTTCCACCGAGTAATGCATTAGGCAGTACGCCCTTTCACGTATGTTTGAGGGCGAGTCGACGGGAACAGCTGATCCGAGCCCCAGTGACTGCCGGAACGTTCCAGACCAGGATAAAAATAGATTATCGATTTCCTTCTGCCATTCAAACTCCTCCCGAAGGCAAACATGTAAACCAACATCTAACGTAAAGCCTAAAATGCAGATAAATAATAAGTGCAATAAGAAGGATAATTTGTGGTTGTTAATTAATGATTTACCATTAGCGTTTAAAAAGATTTAGAAAAATATCAACTTCAAGATAAAAGAAAACTCAGCAAATCATTCAATCTGTAAAAAGCAATAGTAACAATTTATGTTATTTTATAAAAAACAATTTACTGAATGTACAAAAGGAATGTAAAAAGTAAGAGTAAGATATTTTTGCCTGTACAGTTAATTGATTTAGTATATGAATTCTTCCACAGTTCTTTAATAGGAGGTCATTTAGGCATTGCTAGAACGCAAAGAAAAATTAATCAGTATTTTTATAGACCTGATTTAGACGAAAATTATAAAGGCAAAAGTGAAAGCATGTAATGTTTGTAAAATGAGTAAAGTGTGCCAAAGAAAATATGAAGGCGAATTAGTATCTGTGCCATTTAAGAACAATATGGATTGTTTATTCATAGATCTTTTAGGTCCCTTAGTGAGAACTAGAAAACAGCAATGTATATTTACTTGTAGTTGTAGATGCCGCCAGTAAATTTCTATGGCTAATCCCTTTGAGGGAATGTAAGAGTGCTGAAATATGTAATAAATTAGACCGCATAATTTTTAACAACTTTTCTGTACCTAAAATAATAGTGTCAGACAATGCCGCATATTTTACATCACTTGTATTTTAAGAAGTTCTTATTTAAGAATTTTATTGAACACCGTAGACTAGCGCCTTACAGGGCTAATGGAAATCAATCAGAAAGGCATATTAGAAACATATCTAACATTATTACGTAGTTTCTATCACAACTGTCATAGTAATTGGGATAATGACCTAGGCTATATACAATTAAGTTTAAACACCGCCCAATAATGAAAGCACAGGTTTTTGCTGCCTTTGATTTAATGTTTTAATCATTCCTGTAATAATGCTTTAATCTAATTTATGGAAGCTAAATGATCTAATTGGTGAGAATTTGTCCAAGGAAACTGTTGTAAACAATTTAAAGAGAGCTGTGGTGAATGTAAAAAGGAGTATAGCACATAACAGTAATAGACAAAAGTACTCAGAGCAAAATGTAAAACATCCCTTTAAGTTGCATTCCTTAGTATGGATTAGAACCCACTATTTAAGCAATAAGGTAGAAAAGTTTTGTGCAAAAATTAGCACCAAAATATGTAGGAATTTATAGAATTTTATATTTTTTAAGCCCTGTAACTTGTATTGTACAACCACACTGAAAATGTTTTGAATGTAAAAAAGGTTCATATTGTAGATTTAAAATTAAATTAAGACCTGTTCTGTATAAAAAAAAAAAAAAAAATTTTGTAGCATCCTAGCTTAAGGAACCACTTGCTGCCAAATTTAAAAGATAAGATAAAATCCAGGAAGTTAACTCTTTGGTGAATTCTTAACGAATGTGTCAATGGAAATAAAATATAGAAAAAGAATTTGTAAATAGACTTAGTATAAAGGAATGAGACAAAGTTGATCCTGACTGTTTGTAATGAGGGAATCAAATATGAAAAATTGTCTGTGTTTTGTATGTATGCCGAAATGTTGAATTTTGAATTTTGTAGATATATTTGAAGTGTTAAAATTCATGTAGATGTAAGATTGTATAGGGATGTTGTATGTAAATATATATATTAAGAGTGATGCAGTATTAATAAGAAAATGTGAGACTTAGCTTCTCGTGAGGGACGTTTCATTCCAAAGTATTCGATCCATATTGGGTAACTTGTCCGCAAGTCTCAGGGTATTTAATGGCAAAACACTATACACAAAACACTGGTATGAATGCAAAAAAGAAGTATGAATGTGGCGCCTATATAACAAAAACACTACACTACCACTTGTTTACGATTTAATCGCCTTAAATGCCCTTATTCTTGCAACGACCCGCAAATTCTAAAAACGCTGCAACGTGCACTGCATGAAAATAGTTTTGGCCTAAATTGATTTTCTATTTTTGGTCCCTAAGCGAGCAGTCATAGAACTGCATTGGCATGCGATCTAGCGGATTTCATTGGAAACTTTTGAAACCCCGCGCTATCGTATTGTTATGGTTGAAATTTGAGTTTATGTAATGAATAAAAGGTTGAATTAAGTTTGTTTATTTAGAATATGTTTAAAGTAAAGCGACTAATTAGGTTGCGAAATCAAAACAGGGGGGATATTCTGTACCGTAAAATTAGTTAATTAAATTTCATACAATGTAAATTTCGCAACCTAATCAGCCAGTATAATATAATATTATTTTACATCCAATGTTCCGGAACTAAATTATTGGGCGGAGTAACTACCTAATTGGCACGCGTATGAATTTTTTCTTCTAACCCTTTGTAGCAGCCCAACTACGTAACCGATCAGACCTCGCCCTTATCGCGCGCTTTGTCCGTAAGTAAAATTCATCTTTTCGTATTATTAAATTAGCCCTTTGATGCCAAACGTATAAAATGAATGTAACGTAAAGTAAATATGTGAATAGTAAAGTAACTTACCCTTGAAGATCTTTTTATTTGCTTGATGGAGATAGATAAAAGGTTGTGGCGTCGTCCTTAATGGCGACGAGCACGTTGTTATAAATAGTTAATTTGTATCATTAAATGGCTAATACCACGTCGCGAATTTGTTTTAGGCGAGTTTACGTAGCTGATGTATCTCACGTGGTTGTTTGAATAGATGGCTACCACTTCCCAACATCTACTCCTCTTCTAGAAGTAACCGTTCTTAGACTACAGCTTCAATGTCTCGTGCCAAGACGCCGATACCCGGGTTGTGAGTCTACCTATTGTGAAGGGAAGTGAAATATTATTGTTTTTGTAAGGTAAAACGTCCGTACGCCATAATTCAATAGAACATTGGATATTTTAGGCCCACCTAGAAGATATACTTTTAGTTATTACATTCTAATTGGCAGCAACGTGGCAATACATATTTTTCATTTACCATCTAAAAAAGTGGTGCTTGTAAGTTTAGTAAATTAAATTGAACTTATAAGTAAACTTTGCATTTCTAGTATTTATTACTACGACCTCAGGAAGTCCCCCCCCCCCCCTAAAAAAAAACCCCACCACCACCCATGTGTATATCGTCCATACGGTGACAAAGTATTGTTCAATAATATTCAACGGAACATAACCTAACCTTACAGAAACATATTAATGTGCTTGATTAATTATATGTAACTTTACACTAAAGAATGTTTAATATATAATAGGGAGAAACAGTTTTGAAGGAATTAATCAAAAACAGTTACACAATGCTAAAGAAACATAGTTGCAATATACATAATCTACTTACGTATATTTCTAGTTTTAGATGAAATGATTTTTAAAATAATTATTTTTTAGCGTTAGGATATATTTGTTACTATCTTTACATGACATGTAATTATACTTTGAATTTCATTGGAAATGAAGTATTCAGGAGGTGTGTTGATTTATGTACTGAAATACAAACAAATGATGTACTTTTTAAAACCTATATCTAGCTACATTTTTGCTTGCCATTTTAAAACAGTTTAAATAAATGAAAAAAGTCATCCGAATGTTTTTGCAAAATTTTTAAGCCTACATCTTACGATCTATATAATCTTTTTCATATGTACTAATTATAATTGTAAAGTAGTATAAGTGAGATATATTATATTAAACTTAAAAAATCTTATTTTTATTTTCACTCTTGACAGTTTAAAATATACACCTAGTTTAAATGAAAATATTTATTAATATATGTTATATGTTTTATATGTATATATATATATATATATATATATATATATATACAAAACATAATAATTTAATATACTCATCCAGCCAAAGTTTTTTAATTATAGGCTCCTTAACGTTTTACTTGATTTCTTAGGATTGGAAAAGTTTACTAAACGTGTTTAACGTGTCTCAATCATTTGAGACACAATATACTGCATATTAAAAATATGCTGCACATTAAAGTAATCAACTATAATAATACTTTTGTGATGTGTCTGAAGAAAATATCTTTGAGGCCTCACAAAATAATAAAAGTGTTAAATATTGGTTTAATGTTTTAATGTAAGTAAGTTATCAGTACCAATATAAGCTCCATCTACAACATATAATAATACCAATTTTATGTTTAAAATATTTAATTAAATTTTTTAATATTGAGACTTGTCAAAAGTAATGAGCAAAACGGTTACAGATTTATGTCTTGGTTTTGAATACATTACTATCCATATCAGCACACGCAGGTGCTGTCTCAAGATTTAGGGAGGTTACTTACATAATAAGCAAATGTTTTTAATGAACTGTAAAATAAGTTGAAAACTAATACGTATTATCCACTCTAGCCTGTATCTGTTTAAGGATAAATACTGTCTTCCTGGGTAATAGCGTACTTGAAGTACAAACATTAACCCTTTAGGTGCCGCTCCATGGGCTTATCAGACGCGGTAAAAATTTTGTAAATTGTCAACATATTTAGGCGATATTTAATATAGTACTCACTTGAAATATCTGAGTGTCGGTTTAGCTGCATTCGATATATTCCAATGTTCGCTTTTCACTAGTATCACTACTTACTTCGTTCCATAAATGTACTGACGTAAAAACAAATCATCACAGTAGAGTAAATTATATTTTATTAGTGTAATTATATCAATATTGATATTTTGAAGATTCCATAGCAACAAGCGTATGTTTCTTTTATTGTTTGTAATATTTATGCCAAGTGCTTAAAAGTGACGAAATTTGTTATAAATTAGTTATTGCGTCAGTAGTATTAATTTGCGGTTTGTATGATGTCTTTCTATTTAAAAAATTAGTGGATAACATTTTTGAGAATGAAACCGTTCTTTTACAGGCGTTAGAAGAAAATATCAGCTCAAAATTTCTTAGTAGCAGGTAATTCCCTGTTGTCGTGGTAATCATTTTGATAACATATTTTTATATTAGTTTCTTTTTGAAAAATGAAATAATATTAATAAATTTTGAGTACAGTTATATAGAATATGTATAATTGGGACAAACACGCGCGCGCGCGCGCGCACACACACACACACACACTTAAAATGCAAATATAGTTAAATTTTATCCTACATTTTATAGAATGGCTTTAAAGATTTTGTACTAACACATATTTTATTTTTGTATGAAAAGTATGTATTATTTCCTAGATTTTATCATTAAAACATTGTACCAATCTGTACGGTGATTAATGAAAATTAGTAATTTTTCGGAAAGGTTTTTAAATATTCAAAAATTAAACTGACAATTTAAAGAGATAACATATACAAATATTTTTCGGGACAAAAAAGATTAATATTAACCAATAAAAATTAAAAAAATATAACCCATAAATAATAATATCAACAGAAATCAAGCTCTATAAAATTAACCCGGGAGTGGTCGCGCCTATGGTCGCACCTGAATCCGGTCGCTGTGGGTCTAGGTGACCCGCAAATTAAAACCTTGTTATATCTGAAAGCTCTATTACTTATTTAATTAATATTACATATATGTTAATTTTGGAGCTAGGTAATAGAATTTAACATGTTTCGGAAACATTTTTTATTTATTTACATGTTGTTTTAAAATTATGAAATGTATGTCACAAATCTTAGCAGTTTGTGTTGACTAATTTTCTAATGTCTGTATAAAAATCTAGTTACAAAATATTTAAATTTTAATGATTGTATTGTATTGGTATTAAGATACAAAGTACCTAAATAAAATTTAAAACACATACATTATTTTCGAAAAGATAATTTTAGTAAATTATCCTGTCAAATGTAATAAAATAAAAACGTAAAAACTTAAGTAGAAGAATTAGATAAGTTAAAAGATATTAAAAACCACCTATGAAGTATTTAAACCTTACCTAATATTGCTTATAATTAATTTATATAATAACTAAATCTTAAAATAATCAAAACTTATCACTATTCTTAAAATAAATTATCTATGAGAAAAATGTTTGAAGTAAAAAAACAAGTCCAGGGACGCACTCTCTTCATTAGATACCTAAAAAATAAATTACATTTTTTCAAAAAACTTAAAGTTTAAAGATTTTCCTCTTTAAACACTTGTTATTATAATAAGATTATATTACATGAGTAAACCAATATGGAGGGTACTCCTAGGTAAATGTCCTCTATACGCAAGAGGAATTTCCATCATCCGACACACCAACCCCCCCCCCCTTACCACGGTCCATCATTTTCCTCCCCGAATCTTCGCTCCACTCCTGGCTCCTGTATCTGAATTTTCTGCAGGCATCGGCCCCTCATCTTTCTTCTATTTCATCTACGTCACTCTCCAACCATCAGTGTTTTTTCAGCTCCAGTTTCAACATCGTATTCCAACATCTTCTTGCAAGAAGCCTGGAGAATTCCTGTTTTTTCCATCCAACACTACAAAGCTCTGTCGCTCGAAAGGGAGCAACTTGTAACTTGAGCCTGATCACCCATTTCACCTAGTTTTTGAACAATAACATAGAGAATAAAAAATTATATCCTATAAAATGTTTAATTAAAAAAAAAAACACCATACAACGCTAAAAAACACTGTTCAAAAAATAATTTGATCCTAAGACACTTTGACAGAGTGAAAACGGTCCCGCTTGCGGGTCACGGTGAACCCACGAGCATTGGTCCCGGACACCCTCTCGCTTAAAACTGAGACAAAACTGTCCTGAGTTTATAGTGGGTGGGGAGGCAGGCAGGGTATGCGAAAGGTCCGGAAAAGATTAATATTTTTAGGTATAGGCAAGACAGATGACAAAAGTCACGTGCGGGTCACTATGACCCACGAGCGAGAACCACTGCCGGGTTCATATACACAACTAATGGATGCATGTAAGCATTCATAACGGTTGTTAGTTTAACAAATAACAGTGCGACAATGTTCAAAAGAAAATTAGAACCAATTGAGAAATAAAATAGTAATGTTGGTAACCGTTATACATGATATTGTTATGCTAAAGTTGAATTTCCACAATGTAAAAACCTACACTTTTCCTTTAGTTAATTCTCAGTGCAAAATATTCCCTACTTTTGTATCTTATACGGCTTTTTATATCTTGCTTTTTTATAATATGGTTTTTCATCAGACGAAATGTAACCAAGGGTCCAACTTTGTGGACAGACTAAATCACTGCTTCGCCAATGAAAAGGAATGTAGAAAATTAATAATAGTGATGTAAGAGGTAGATTGTTTACATAACACAAATTTTACTCCCTCTTAATAAAACTAGCCCGATACGTAAACACCGTAGAGATAATGGAAATTTCAATACATGTGAGGCAACCAGACGATACAGTGTTCGTTTAAATGACACTCAGCCAGTAAATTAGCCTCGTTATTAATTATAATACCATGTAATTAATCATATCTTAACCACTTTAAATTGGTTATATCTTATAATTAAGATTGTACAAGTTTAAATTTAAATATGTTTAGTTTTTAATATATTACCGATGATTGCATTAAAATGTGTGTGTCTATTGTAAATTTCTTTTAGGTTTTAAATGTATTCTTGTGCAATACATACTTTTTAGTAGTAGTTTGATCTATATTAATATTGTTGTCGTAACAACAAAAGTGAGGGGGAAGGCAAAAGTTTATAGACTTCTCCATTCATGATATTTCAAGTCTATAGCACGTTTAATTAATCCATATTTTTTATTTAAAAATTTACTTATTCAATATGTTTCTACTTTACATCATAGTTAATAAACTGTAAAGAAATCACATAAACTAACATGTACCATCATCGAACTCGATGCTACCTATATAAAAATGATACTGCTAACAAAATGTAAAGCCTATCAATTAGTGCTGACAAACAAATCAACTGTTGTCTCTGCATAGAGAGAACAAGAGCGAATTCACACACTTAACTCTTATTTAATAAAATGTTCTATAAAGTTCCTGTAAACATGCATATGTATTGACACTGTCAAGGTGACCAGAATGTAAACTACACTATGTACTATGAAATATACAAAACTTTACATTAACGTTTTTATAGGCTCTGACACGTAACATCTACAATAACTTTTGACTGTAGAGAGTGGTTTTTACTGCAATATTCGTTACCGCAAGCGATTTTAATATATATATTAAAGAAAATTATATCACCTTAGGGTCGAAGGGACAGACACGTTTTGCCAGCCGCCATATAGATGACAAATGTCCAGTTAATGCCGGCAAACAGCCGAAGTAGAAGATAGGGTTATTTTGGAATTGTCATCTCATCCGTTTGAGGTTCTTATAAACGATATGTTTTCTTGTTGTCCATTGTAGAGCGAAAGTAAAGCTTCTCTCATTGACCCGAAGTATGGCAACCGTTTGAATTGGTATATCTAATTGCACTGTAACATAAATGTTTATGCAGACAAAATAGTTAAATAATTTAAAGTTTTCTACCAAAATAAAACAAAATAAAAAGGTATATAACTCCATAGTAAGCATAGATAGGAACAATTGTTTTAGTAATATTAAAACTACTCCAGGGATAAGTCATAGCCTCTTGATTTTTTCATAATAGATATTAAATTCAAATATCATAAAAAACTAAAAATATTAATTGGTAGTACACGTGAACAAATTCTTTGAATTACAATATGATTTGTCTTATTATAATTTCAGATCACCAGACATGAGGGAATCGTGACATAGATCACCAGTCAGATTAACATAATAGTGACAGCAAAAAAAGAGTATTCTCCTAAATTTTATCAAAACCTGACGTGAAAACCTGCTATAATCGAAACCCTGCAGCCTTAAAAATTAAAATGGATTAAAAGTGTTTTACACAGGTTGTAAAATTCGCGTTAGGGGGGGGAATGAAAAGCGTGAATGGGATGTTTCTCTTGTCCGCGTCGAGTAACGCCTAGACGAATTTAGCGACCAATGATGAGAAACAAGAGAAACAGTAGTTTCAGGGAACAATTAATTCTTCTTTGTATCCTTACGTAAATTTGTGAAATCTATATCATTTCCATGCTCGGGCAAATACTACTTGCTCATCGTACTCCTCCTAGTCGCTATTAATGATAAAGACCGATATAAAATGGTTTATAAAATCACGTATTAAGTACGGGTAAAATATATCCGAATGTTTAGTTGTATTGAAGATGCCCATGTTAAATATTTTCTAAAGTTTCTACATAGCAGTATACTTTCCGCAGGTTAGCAAACACAATTCAATAAATAGTTAACACTATATCCCAGTTAATAATAACAAATTAAATCTATGATTATTATATCAATAAGGAAATCAAAATATTCTCCACAGAACACCGTTAAAATAATTTCAGAGGAATATTAGGTTTAGGAAAGCTCACCTTGGAATCGAGGGCCTGAAAATATGATTTATGTCTGCCTGTATACCAAGTTTTGCACGGAGGAAAAGATTTAGACGTTGCAATAATTGTTTTCTTGTATAATACATAGAACTTGGTTGCCTTTGATTTTTTAAATAAACACCTTTCGACTTCTGGCTCTTATGGGTAAACCATGGTAAGGCAACGACAAGAAAATCACAGGATAAATAAAAATTTAAAAAATTGTACAGTTAATATCACATTGTTAACTTTTGACACATTAACACATGTGAGCCTGATTATCGGGAATAAAGTGGAATAAATATATTAAAAATCTCAAGCGCAAACCTTTAAAGAAGCATGGTATGTGATAACGTACATTGCAAACACCTATATTGTAAATACAGCAAAACAGAAATATATGATTAATGGAATTAAAAAATGTTTTTTTTATATATTTTCTTAAAATCCTCCCGTCTTTCCTATTTAATCCTTATTATAACCAATTTTTCCTTCCTCTTTACAAATCAGAATCACGTTCATGGTTAACTTACCTTATTAGGATTAAATTAACATATATCCATAAGAAATTTTTATTGAAATATGAAATTATTTGTCTTTTTATTATTCTATTTACTAGTAATGGTACAGAAAATTATTTTTAAAGGAAACCGATGAGATAAGTCCTTGTGATATTCTTAAAAACAAAACAAGCCGCTAAATTTTCAGCCTACAGATAATTTCTTAAGTGAAATAAAATAAACAGCTCTTTGATAATACCACGAATAAAAAGCTATTAAGGGTTTAGTCAGCCTCGTCGAGAGGACGGTTTTTCTTGATATAAAATGAAGACAATCAGGGGGAGAATTGGAGTAGAATGAGACAACAGAGGGTGTTTTTTTGCTTCCGTAACAAAATATTGTCTAGTTCAAGCATTGTTAGTGTTACATGTCCCTTGTTTGAGGTCAGCAGAAATTTTCTACACAAGATACTCTACAACTTCCGCGTATCGGCCTGGTGAATAACAGTAACACAATACCACTTAATTTTAATAATCGGCAGAAATAAACATTTACAATGGTTTTGTTTTTAATGTCACTAAACATCCAAGTCTAAAGTATGGATACACCCTAA
>NW_025787278.1:0-13670 GCF_021130785.1 Homalodisca vitripennis
ACAAAATTGACTTACATATAGAAATGTTTTTTGGGAGGTCGTTTATCATGACTATGAAGAGGAAAAGGGCCCAGGACCGAGCCCTGTGGTAATCCTCTCACTATCCCTGCCACCTCAGAAAGTGTGTTTCCAAAGCTAACTTGCTTGAGTGCGATTTTTAAGGTAGCTACGAAATAAGTTAAGCTCGGGCACCCTCAACGCCATAATGTTCTAGATTCATGAGAAGAATGTCTCATGCGACGGAACACAATCGAAGGCCTTTGGTCAAATCACACATGGTGGTGACGCCCGTACCCCGCGCGATTTTCAAATCCACCAAGCGACGGCCCCTCCATCAGACCGCCCGACCTCATCCACTGTCGACAAGGCACACCCCAGCTGGAAGCCAAATTGAGATTCTGGAAACAATCGGTGTTTAGACTCAAAATAGTGATTAACCTGGTTGTATCACCACTTTCTCAATAATTTTTGGAGAAAAACAGGCACCACAGAGATCGGTCGATAACTGGAAGGACTTGAACGGGTTCGGCCTTTCTTAAAATAATGGACAAAACTCTGGATAACTTAAGTACATCGGGGAATAATCCCTTATCTAGACAATCAGTTTGATACAGACAGTCCAAAGGACGTTGTACTATTTACTAACAGTACTTTTTTTGTTACAAGATCACAGCAGTATATCAAAGATAATCTCTACACCTTGCTGAGGCTTAAGATTTTTTTACTATTTTTAATCTACATCATCACAAGACATACTTTCTTTAGCTTGAAATTAGCTGAAACAAGTTCGAGAGGTAGCAAGTAGAGCATAGCAGTTGTAACAGATGTGAAACCAGTGGAGCTGCGAGACCCTCTTCCCAGCAACCGAAGACGCAAAGAAATTGCTGAAGATCTCAGGAGTTAGCTGGTCGACTTCAGGCGACATTCGGCTTTTTCTACTTCTATGTTGAGAATTGGATTATTAATTTCCCAAAGCTCTTTATACACTGATTTGGAGCAGCAGCGATAGAATCTGCGTTTGCCTTAAACTTTGTCTGAAGAAACACAATTTTTTCATAATAGTCATCTCCTTCGCATTGAGATAAGAACGCTCTTGTAGCTTCAATGTAAAATATTGTAACGTTGGGCCGCTATTAAGTAGATGTCCATCAGCACATTTCTACATGTCTTTTTCTTCATAAAGAGTTTCAACAAGTAAATAGCCAACTTTTAGGATACCGATTTTTCCTTATGCGTTATGACCACTGAATTTAACAGTCTTAAAAGGCAAAACATTTGTCTCATTTTTTTTCTATGAATAAGTAGAAAAATATCAAACTTACTGAAATTCATTCCTCCCAGTTTTATGCTTCCAAGAGATTGTTCAACAAATGTCAAGGTTATGGTTTATTAAAAATTCCTCAACAAACGCACATTCTGCGCACTTGGTACAAGGAGTCAGGCAAGTAGTAACAGTAGTCAAAAGAGCACTCTGTGGATCTGTGAGCATTTCACATAACATCTTAAGTGCCTTATAAAGCCAGATCGACAGGTATTTTCTGTGAAGTTGCTCTATGTCTATTGTAATATGATTCAAGGTACCTTCAGTTTTGAACATAAGCCATAAATGCTAGCTTTTATTTTTTTTTTCAGTAAACTATTCCAATTTTCTGTCTCATCATTTAGTTTGGTTGGCGAGTTTCTCCCCACTTCTATGATGTCTGTTATTATTCAAACCTAGAGTTTTCAAAAAAGCTTCGTTTTTAAAAAGTGTGTATTTTTCTCTGGATCTGACCAAGTATGCTTGAGAATAATGAGATCTTGTTGTATTTGATCCTTAGATAAGTAAAATACATAATTAATACTTCGAAATTTCCATCAGAGAGAGACTGTTACAATCTGTATGCATTTTCTTTTTTATGGTTGCTACATGGCATCCCAGGAGATTAAGTGACCAAATATCATTCTGTAAAACAGTGAATGTATAAGATCAGGATTCATTAAAACCTAAGGCCCCTTTGAAGCATTTGGCTCCGAAATTAAAACATGTATTAATAAACCGGGCATTAAGAATGTGAGATAATTTAAGAAAAGCAATACATGCAAAATACTTTGAAGTTTGCATTTTTTTCTTAAGTTTCAATTCCTGCTTGTTTGGGGTTTTCTTTCTTGCTTGCTTTCCAGAACCAGGGGTAAGATTGGTTCGTACAGTATCCTCCATTACAAAACATTCATAAAACACTAGTATCCGTCGCAATCACAGCTGAAAAATCTCATTCTAAAATGTGAAGGACTTATACAGGGTTCAATTTACCATCCACCTGCTGGTAAGTCAACATAACTAAACCGAGTACTCTCGTTGCGGCAATGGATGTGATGGGTTTGAAATTAAGCCACATTTCAACATTATTTTAAAGTGGGATGAGATGGGTTTAGCCACAAAATAATGGTTTATTTGAATTTGGTGTGTTTGCAACTACCATAGGATAGGGATGTATAACTCAATTTTGACAAACAGAAGAATGTGGCAGGGTTTGAATCTAGGCACCTCAATAAATTATTTTGCAAGTGTACAAAGAAAAAAATGGAACAAAGTATAACTTAGATGTACTGTTTTTGTACATATATATTATATGAAATTAATAAACTATCTTTTCTCATTTCTTCTTTATACGTTTCAAATAATACAAAATAAGATGTCTACATCTACAATATTATTCACAGGTTCACTGAGCGACTTTTCACGTTTACTCTATGGTAATTATGCTAATTCTCAATCAGCTGTTTTAGCAACGATTGAGTACGCTGTTGACGAACAGATGGGATTAATTCTCTGAATGTCTTGTTTGTCTCTGAATCTCGTCTTCTTTTGTTAGCAGACAGCAGTGTAGTTCAATTTTACGAATCGACTAGCTCCTGTTGTCAAACAAAGTACTGTAAACACAAAGAATGAGTTTGTGGTTCATGTCATGTCTGAATTTATGTTCCGTGAAAGGTAAAAATAATGAAGCTTTGAGTAACTCGAGGAAGCATTTGATGATTTCAAGAGTCTTATTCATTCATTATATGCATTGTATTCTTTATTTAAGAGAGTATGGAGATGCCTTTTTTAGTTACGTAACAAATACACAAGTAAAAGATAGGTGTAGAGAGAAAAAACCAGTCAATCTTGTTGTTAGTCACACACATTTTTCTTTACAAGGTCATACTTCCCAACGGTTGTATTATAAAACTTGGTTGACATTTATTCAGGAAGCACAATGGGACACTGCAACAAATACTAGGCCTTTACTTCAACAAAGTGAAACGGACAGTGATTTTGAAGATGATTTACAAGTTGACAGGTCTCCTTGAAAATTTAGACAGTGAAGTGGTTGTAGTTACAAAGGATACAAAGCCTTTATTCAAATCAAGGGAACCAAATGACAGGTTAAGCTGGCAAACAATAATAAATTGAAATGGATTTTGGTTTAGTTTTAAAAATAGCAATGTAAGGTGGAGTTTGCAAACTTAATTATCAATTGCTGGTGTTCTATGTTAATGTTTCTTTTATGTATTAGCGTAGCGCCTACTTTTGTTTTTATTTATGAAAACAAGCATTGATTAGGCTACACATAAATTTTATTCTGCCCTAGCAGTTTATTTTTAATAGGCTACCTAATTTAACAATTGTGTGCTTAATGGCTGGTAATACCTAATTTAATAATTGTGTGCTTAATGTGGCAAAAAGACAAGTTCCGCGTTGTTAACCTATTGCTATAATCCTCCTGAAGAAAACAATGGCTGCAGTATGATAAGTGTCCAACACTTGAATGGAATCAAATATCGATTAGGAGGCTGCCAGTATAATAAGCGTTTCAACACTCAAGTGATTGATAATATCGAATCATCAATTAGAACGATTTAAAATGCTGTCAGACATGTTTTGTTTACCCTGGTAAGTAATTGTAACTGACCAAACTTATTCTAAAGAAAGTTGTATTGTTTTATATAAATCTAAAATGAATATATTTCTGGAACATATAAAACTATAGCTTCACTATATTAACAATTTTAAAAGTCAATAACGTAATTCAGTTCAGACATTATTGTTCCAAAGTAAGTGAAACAAAGTTAAACCATGTGTGTAGTATTTGAGTATTGGCTGCTAAAGACGGGGGATATATACTATTATTTGTCAATACTTTACAAAATAACATGTTGAGGTATTACATTCCTGTGACCTGTTACCGTGGTAGCATGTTAGTTTACAAAAACTTGAACCAACTCTCTACAATGTAACATAGACTGATAAACTAATAAATTTAATTTTGACTAGGGCCTATACGACACAATTATTGGGTTACTAAGATGTCCCTCTACTATTTTGTTATTAGGCTATACATAGGTTATTAGGCTGTATGTATTATAAATATAAAAAGTTTAAGATAACCTTAACAAGCATTCACCTGATCTGAAAGTATTATCTCGAGGGATGTGTTTCTTGTTTCTCCAGAAGTGCAGGGCACCATCGAAGCCCGCACTGATGGCCAGGGGCATTTCTGATCGGTATTTTTCCGACTTCAGATCACGTCCCAGAGTATCCCAACTTCTCCGACATCAGATCACATTGGAAAGTCAGCAGGGAGATGGTTGTAAAGCTTAGTAGTATTTTGCAACGGGAATTCTTGATGTGTGTCTATGTAGTCTTGTTTCTTTTTGGAGTCCTAATTTATCAACATGGAGTATGACTGCCTGTACGTGAATTGATATTACTGTTTTAATTTTGAGGTTTTACATTCTTCTTTGCAACTGTTTCGTACTTTAATGATCTTATAGCTGACTTGTGTATGATGTACAGGCCCAAGCAACCAATCCTTGTGGTACTCCTATTACAGTTGAAATGTAATTTTTGACTTTAACTGTTTTGAGTAACACCATTTTCAATATAATTGAGCTCTACCAGTTGACTCCATCCTTTGAGATAGCTTTCAGACCAGTTAGCGGTTTGCGGGACTTCTAGTGCCTCTAACTTGTCAAGAATAATATCATCGCTAAGGCAATAAAACGCTGTCAAAGAGAACAGCAGTGGTGTATTTGTCTTTGTCAATGTGATCAATAATAAATTCCACCAGGTCTGTTAGAGCTGTAGCTGTAAATCTACCTTTTAGACAACCATGTTGGCAGTCGGTGAGAAGGTAGAGTTGAGTTAAATGGTCTATGAGCCTTTTAAGTACAATTTTCTCAAAGATTTTGGAACAGGTGGGAATGAAGGAAATGGGATGATAGTTACTGAGTTTGTTGGAGACACCTTTCTTCAGTTTAGGTATACTATTGATACTTTGAGTGCGGATGGGAAGATGCCGATTCTGATGGATTTATTGATAATATAGACAAGAGGAGCAATGATAGTTTAAGCACAGTGTTTTGAGATTTCATCTAGACCACTGGAGGCTTTACTCTTAAAGGAGGAGATAATCTCTTCAACTTCCTGTACAATTGTGTCTGTTAAGATAAGCTTTATCTGGCTGTGTTAGTCTGGGTTTGGTGACTATTAGTTTGTGGGTTTAGGTTGCTAGCTGCTCTTAATGTGTCCCCTGCTGTATTTGAAAAATAGTTGTTGAATTCTTCTGCAATGTCTTCAATGTCAATAATTTCTTTCAGTAATTGATATTATGGACGGATTCTTCTTTTTATAGCCCTCTTGCTGTTCACTATCTCCCAAGCTGCTTTTGATTTGTTGCTGGATTGCTGTATATCATTTGCAGTACTCTCTTCTCTTAATTTTCTCAATATTAGGCCATATTGCTTCTTTTTATTATTAATGAATCTGTCTCTCTTAAGCTAGGGCTTCATACCTCTGAAGCAACTGTAGAGAGTATTGCTTTAGTTGGTTAACTTCCTGTCATTGTAGTTTGTAAGGCTTTGTTTTTTTCTCTGCCTAATTTTCTTTAATGGGCATGCAGCATTTATTTCCATTGTCAGGGGATTTCAAAAATTGTATAAGCCCCATCAGCTGACATTTTTGAGTAGACTTCAATCCACGTCGGAATTGTTAACATTTATTTGTCTTCTCATTTGGGATATCTGTCTAGATTGCTCCGAAGTACAGACTGTCCAGCACACAGAGTTATGTTTTATGGTCTGATAGACCTGTGTCCAGTATGTGCACCCTGAGGCTATCTATGGGGACATTTTTTTACCAGAAGTGGCGCTGATCTCCGTCTTATGAGCAGGGGCATTTCGGTTTAGGCTTTCTCACTTGATTTGAACTTGAAATTTAAGTACTATCCTCGAGACTGTTATTCTTTTTTTGCCAGAAGTACAGGGTGGTGCCAGACACCACTGAAGCCCGCACTGATAGCCAGGGGCATGTCCGACATAATTTCAGTTATTACTTAGGCTTTCTTCTCCTTTATATCTATTGCACATTTGTTTTCTTATTTTGAGATGGAACTTAAACAAATAGTGTTAAGTGGCTAAAGTAAATATTAACCATAAAAGGGAGGAAAGACTAAATAAATAATAACTGAAATTATATTAGAAATGCCTCTGGCTATAAGTGTGGGCTTCAGTAGAACCTGCCACCCCGCACTTCTGGCAAAAAAACATCGGTAATTCTAAGCAATATATGGGTCAACCTCGATTTTTCTCATATTACAATATAATGTTACAATAGTCAATTAGAAAAGGAAATGACTAGAATTTCTTGCCGGAAAAGCAGTTATAGGGAGCAGGCAACCGCCAGACGGTCATATATTGCTTAGAGATTACCTATTAGTGATCAGGGGCACTGACGTGATCTGGGCTTCAAATTTGGAAACTACTCGAGTTAATTTTTTTTCTAAAAGAGCAAGCAAGCGCGAAGTGCTGCGCGCAGCGGGCAGGCATCGTGAGTGATCCTTATTTTTATTAAAAATGTCTGATACATTGTTATTACATATTAACAATATAATGCTGGTAATGTATGTAAAAACAATTTTAAACACATAATTACATGCTGGAAAGCAAAGTAAACCAATATAATCCGCCCAATACAAAATCTCCGTAAAAATCTGGTAAAGGAATCTGTGTCATTCCTTTGGCCTGAATCAATTCAGTATATACGAAGATCACGCACGATGCTTGCCCCGCTGCGCAGCGCTTCGCGCTGCTTGCTCTTCTAGAAAAAAAATTAACTCGAGTAGTTCCAAATTTGAAGCCCAGATCACGTCAGTGCCCCTGATCACTAATAGGTAATTCTCGCGGTTGCCTGCTCCTTATAACTGCTGTCCAGCAAGAAATTCTAGTCATTTCCTTTTCTAATTGACTATTGGAACATTATATTGTAATATGAGTTGCCTGCTCCCTATAACTGCTTTCCGGCAAGAAATTCTAGTCATTTCCTTTTCTAATTGACTATTGTAACATTATATTGTAATATGTGAAAAATCGAGGTTGACCCATATATTGCTTAGAATTACCAAAACATCCTCGAGATAGTACCTAAATTCGAGCTCAGATCCTGTGAGTGCTCGTTTGTGCCCTACCCAAAGTTTGTTCAACGTGATTATATGTCAAAAAAGTGACCCACCCATGGGACAACCAGCCAACACAAGAATTTAAAGTCATAATATTTCAATCATATTTAGATTTTAAGAAAATAATAAAGAAATAAAAATAACAGAAACTTACAGAATATTTTAATGAAAGAGGCCGACCCGCCTAAAAAACAATAAAACAACAGTTTTTCTTCAGCTAGAACATAGAAGGAAAACGTGTTTAAAACTCCATTTAGGTCTTAAAAAAGACACAATTTCCAAATTGTTCATTGGAACGCAATCTAATACTTGATGGAACAAACCACTGCACATATAATTCACAGGTTGTACCTTTTCACTACTTGTAGAAGGTAACTCCATTGTTCCACGTGAAATCTTCCAAACTGAAGAAAACCTGAATACAAAATGGCTAATGGTGATGTCAAAACACAAAGAACAACGTTTATATTTTGAAATGCACTTAACATAAGTAAGAAATAAATTGTGCTTTTTATCATTGAAGGTGATTTGAACTTTTCTGTTTTCAGATTCAATGCAGTCCTACATATAACATTTTATCTACTTTGGGACTACAGTTTTATTGCCATGGTTTTTCTTTATTACAGCGGAAGAGGTAAGATATGAGTATTGGTTATATTTATTGTATTTAACAGATAATTCTATAACATTATTACTCATTACAGAAATATTGACCAAACTGCTAGTAAAGTTGCTGTTATAAGTGCTAGTATAAAATTGCATGAGCAAATGCCATGATTTCACGTACGTTTCTCATCTAGAAGGCATTTTCTATTCAATAATTTTTGCCAATCTCATCTGGTTAGCAGTCGGCTATACTGGCATTAAAGATCTCACTCATAGGATTGAGTTTTTTTTGTGGTTAGGTCAAAGAAAAAAAAAACGTTCAACAAACAGTGCTTAAGAACTCCATCAAATTGCTGAAAATAGGTTTTAAAGTTTTCAATGAAAATCCTTTATATGCAAGAGCAGCAATTAGCAGAACCAGATTATAGTATAAAGGTAAAGCATCAATACTACAAAAAAGCTTTGTATATAGGGAATCTTATTTTTGATCTTACTGTTATATTACAGCACTTTTCTAATTTAATAATGGGGTTTCAAACAATGAATTATAATAAAATCTGTTTATCAGACATAAAAACAATTAATAGAAATTTTCAGTGGATATACATTAATTTATTTTATTTACTCTTTTAGAACTTGGATTGAAATTAACTATCCAAACACTTTTTGATCACTATCTTATCAAGCTCCACTGGTGGCTATGTCTGAATGACTGTGGTATAGAAAAGAAATAAAACTTGTAAAAAAGCTGGGTGATCTGTGATTATAATAAATATAGCCTAATCAAATATTAATTACTGAATCAGAAATGTATTAGACACTTTATTTTGAATCCACGAGATATGAAATTCATAGGTTTCTGTAAATATTGCATTTCAAGATTGATGGTATTTGTGTATTCATAGAGAGAAAGCAAAGAGAGTAAATAATTAATTGTTTTTGTTTTAGTACTGGATGTTACAAATTCCGCAAATTACCAGGAAATCTTACATCAATCATAGGAACAGAAGAAAAAACCGACCTCCAAGCATCCTTCAACTCCTACATCAGCATAGCTTCTACAGTGCCGAGCACAATATTTCTCATCATTTACCCGATGTGCAGTCACAAGTTAGTGAACCGATTATAGCTAAGTGCACTTTAAGAATCAAGAATCTGTTTATTGTCGTCCCACAATATTACAATGCATTGACAAAGTCATTTTGTTATACATTTACACAGTATAACAAGATAGTATACAAATAAAATACATACTAGACACTTATGGTTAAAAGTACAAGTCAAAAGGAAATAAAATCTAAAAGGCTAAATCGTCTATACTACACAGAAGCATTTCATCTATTACTATAAAAGGGCTTTTTCTTTTAAACCACTTAATTACAACATTTTTAAAGTTTTTACAGGTAACATCCTTAGCAGACATAGGCAGCTTGTTAAACAGTTTGATACCAATATAAGAGTATGCGTGCTGAGTTTTTGTTAGTCTAGCGTGCTTTAGGTCAATAAGGTCTCGTTGTCTAGTGCAGTAGTCATGCTTAGAGCGTCTAAGTTTAAATAAATCTAGATTTTCCTTAACATACATTAAGCTTTGCAAGATATAAATGGAAGGAACAGTGAGTATACTATGCTTTATAAATAGTGGCTTACAAGAGTCAGTGACATTAAAATTAAACATTATGCGCAAAGCTTTCTTTTGGCATGAGAAAGACCTCCTTAGCCCCACCTGAATTTCCCCAAAGAAAAGTTCCATACAAAAGATATGTGAGTGGAATAATGCAAAGTATGCTTTCATTAATAGACTACAGCTTGTACAGGTTTTAAGTTTTTTTAGTAAAAAATATAACTCTAGACAACCGAGCATCAAAGAGCATCTGTGTGATGTTTCCAGGTAAGCTTAGAGTCTAAGTTAATTCCAAGTAGCTTAACTGACTTAGTTACAGAACTGGTGCTTAGGCTAAAGATGATGTTTTCTGTCTTATCTTCATTCACACATAGGCCATTGGCAGAAAACCAGAGGTTGGACCTTTCTCTCATATATGTGATCATGGCTGCATTGATTTCAGGATTTAAGTTAGAGCACATTAACGTAGTGTCATCAGCATAAAGTACACATTTTATTAGGAAACAAAATTTGGAAAATCGTTAATAAAGACAGTGAATAAGAAGGGACCCAGGACAGAGCCCTGGGGAACCCCGCTTACCACCTGCTTAAGATCCGACCTCTGTTCGCCTATTTTAAACAAACTGGTATCGCTGTGATATATAAGAAGTTATAAGTGATAATTCGTTACCTTCAACTCCATAGTACTTTAGTTTCTTAATAAGTTCTTGGTGAGGCACAGTATCAAAAGCCTTGCTTAAGTCCAATAGCAAAGTGTTAACTTCTTCTTTATTTTCAAAACTATTAATAATATATGAGACAACACTCTCAACAGCCTTAATAGTAGATAAGCTTTGCCTAAAACCAAACTGTGCAGATAAAAGCAGGTGGTTAAATTCAAAATAATACTCAATTTGACACTTAATAATATATTCAACCAACTTAGATAAGACAGGTACCAAGGCAATAGGTCTGTAGTTATTTACATTATTTTTATCACCTTTCTTATAAATAGGGACAGTGACTGTTACTTTTAGGCACTGTGGGAAGAGTCCAGCGTTTGAACATCCAGTTTACAAGAAAAGTAAAAGGATACAAAATTTCACAAATTATTTTTTTAATTACAAAATTGGAGAGTCCAAAGACATCCTCAGCTCTTGAGTTACTAAGCCTAGTGGTTGTCTTAAGAATATCAGTAGGATTTACAGTGTGCCATTTTAAAGATGGTGCCTTAGGTCTATTTATGCCAGACGGACTCTATCATATCACTGGAACTAGCTGTATTTAAGCCTAAATTAACATTTGTACTATTTACATGACTAGAAATATTTACAAAATAGTTGTTAAATTCATTAACAGAGATAGGAGGTAGCGTTTGAGGAAGCATTTTTTTGAAGCACGCCCTGTTTCTGTATTAATTACTCTCCAAGCTGCTTTGCATAGGTTATGCGACTGTAATATGAATTCATCATTGGCGTTCTTTTTTGCTAAGATTATCTGGTTTCCGATATAACTTCTTAATTCTCCTATGGTTTTCTAATAGGTCAGGATTAATTTTAACATTTTTCATAACTTACATCAAGTAGTATCTTAATTTTAGCTAAACAGAGGTGTATACCAACATTTGGGCTTTAGTACCTTATTGCCAAGATTATTTCCTAACTTAGTCTTCAAAGGACAGCAGTCATTAAAGTTGTGAGACACAACTTCCATAAAGTTGTTTAAAAGCTACATCAAGATCATCTCCAGCAATTGCCTCTGTCCAGTCAGTGTTGCTTAGTCTATACTTTAATTTATTAATACTAACATCATTTAATACTCTGTAAGTATAGTTTGATTTTACAGACATATTAGCAGGCGAGGAAGAGACATCAGCATTCGTGCAGACTAATTTAAATATTAAAAGCAGACCCAGGTGGTCAGAAATATGAGCCTGTACTGTTTTACAACTATACATTGAGGGGTGGAAGGTTTTTGAGACAAAATTATCTAAGCATGAATTTCCTCTAGTAGGTAAATGGTTGAGGCAAAAACAGTCGTAGGACTTGAGGGGTGTTGATAAATTTAGTTTTTGAAGAGCTGCATCTATTGAGATCAACATTTAGGTCTCCCGCAATAACAATCTTTAAAATTTCGATACTTAGCATTGTTGTTAACAAAATCAAGAAAGCTGAGACAACTTATATACAAAACCATCTAAAGATGAATCAGGGGTACGATATACAGCTATGACTAACAATTTTATAGTACCAAAGGCTATCATTACAGATTCAAACAGTTTAGGTTCACAAATAGAGTCAATATTAACAACCGAAAAAAGGGTTGTGGAAAGGCTTCCTTTACAAAAATTGCAGCTCCACCGTATGAAGATGTCCTGCAGAAGCTATCAGCCAAGATGAAATTATCTGGTACATATAGATTAATCTCGTCTTTGGTACACCAATGTTCATTCACACAAAGTATGTCGCAATTGGTACTGCTGTTAAATATGTTAAGTAAGTTCAATTTATTCCTTATAGACTGGATATTAATGTGGGCTAAGTGAAGTATAGTTTCACAAGGTCCATTAGGCCCAAGTTGGGAAGCACTTAAAATAGGCTTTTGGCAATATACTTGCACTGACGATAATAGTCCTATGTACCCGGTTCCTTTGCAGTCCCGGGTTCCAAAAAAGACATACCAGGAGCACTCTTACTAGAATATCTAAAGAGTGACACATAAATACCTGCAGGCCAGACATCCTGGTTGAACACATTCTCCCAAAGTGGCAGAGGGACTCCAATTTTAAAGGAGCTGTAGCCTGGAAACCTATTTTTTAGTTTAATTACTTCATAACTACCACTGACAGTATCATTTTAGGTACTGTTTCAGATCTTCACATTGAACATTTTCACCAAATCTAGACGCAAAAATGTGTCTGTATTTCTCCCACAGCCCTCAGTCTTTCATTATTAACAGAAGCCCTACCTGTCAAAAACATGGGCTTTTTATTTTTATTTGTCATCGTATTAGGTAAACTATGTTGAGTTTTCGTATTAGGCCTAGGCCTATTACGTTTTTTGTAGGTAACCTTAACAAACCCACTGTTATTGTTCAATTCTCACTTCCTATATTATTCCCTTGTTCCAAGTCCAACGTTTCCGATGTCCACGTCACCGCCGACAAAGTTACATACTGGAACTTGAAACTTCAGAGTTGGTCGGTGACTCACAGTCCTCCGAATTAGTTGTAACTACTTTATTTTCAAAGCCGTTGCTGACCGCAGACTTTTTTTTCCCATTTTCAATCATGAAGTTTTTTCGAGCTACAGAACTGATTGGCAGCACTGATGAAACGTTTTCTGTCACTAAAAAAAGATGTTCCGACTGTCAGATTTATTAGCTACTGAAATCAAATCAAGACTATCTTTAATTTCTTGGTTAGAATTAGCATAAGAACTATCATTGCCATTTAAAATCATAGGACACAAGTTAGTGTTCTTGTGTGTAGATTTCAAAACACTAGAATAAGAAATTGTATTATCATTGCCGATTAAAACATCGCCAATTGCCTCAGTGTGGTTACTCACGATAGATGATAACCTGGCATTTTCTGCCTCCACAATGTCCAAACGATTGCATAGATCACGTTGGTTTTGCGTTAAATCAAGAATTTGGTCGGTTAGAATTTTTATATGTGAGATACAATCACACGTAGCACTATAGTCTTCTTTAATAAAAGGTTTGGCAGCCTTTTATAGGCAAATCACAGCTCATGTGATTATGAGTCATGAATTAATTATAGAAAAATGTTGTTATATAAAAGTGGTTGTGTAATCTGGAAAGCCTTGAATTACTGACGAAAGGCCAGTGATTACATTAGAAAATGGAAGGAGTTTTGTATAATTTGTACAGTTATAGAAATAAAGGTTAAAATAAGGAAATTGTAGGTTTTCGTGTGATATAAACTGTGTCTTTCACAATAAAAATGTTATGTACAAAAACTAA
>NW_025787279.1:0-11557 GCF_021130785.1 Homalodisca vitripennis
CCCAGGTAAGAAAATCTTCCAGAAATAGTGACCTCCAGATAATACTAAAGTACCAAGTACACTTATAACTGTGAAAGGTGGAGCATTGCAAAAGTCTGTAAGGACCTGAAGAGCCTCTTCAACAATGGAGTTTACTCATATTACTTAATCACAGCACGTTCACTAAATACAGTTAATTAGTTCTGAAAGTTTTTTTATGTGTTTGAGGGAGGATTACGTAATCAGTTAAAATATTAAAAAATTAATTTATTCCTTTTTAATTGGTAATCATGAGAAGTATAAGTTCATTGTGTAATTGTGTGTTATTTTTAAATCAAGAAAAGCTATTTTTTATGTGATTGGAAGTTACCACATAAAATGTAAGTACATAGTACAAACATATGAAGTTATAGTTACGATAGTTTTGCTTATTTATTAAAATATATTTGGTTTTCTTACAATATTTATTGTTTGCTGAAAGTTTGATTCAATTTATATGCATTATATTCAAATTTATTTTTACCACACCAGCAAATACGCAACCAGAGAAAAACATTTGCATTATTAACCTACTGTTATCGTTCTTTTGAACAAAACAATATAAGATTTTAGGGTATTAAGGGGATTCCCTACTGAAACTAGTAATTTCCATCAAATTATTTTAGATAATTATTTTATGTTACATTTTTAGGTTAATTTGGTCCTAGAAAACAATGTTTTACCACCACTGATCAAGTAAAAAAAAATTATCCATCCATATAAGTTTTATGGATTGGTTATCAGTTTTTTTTTCTTCATAATACATAATTTTTATATAATGTCTTATAACTTTTAAACTACTATAAAACCATATTTAGTGCTTGATGTCTCATCTTAAAAATGGTTTAAAAAGTACGAACTTTTTTGTGCACATTACTCAAGTTTATCTTTCTTGAATGGTGAAAATGTTATGGCTTGAACAAAAATATATTATTATTTTCTTTTTCTTGTCATAATTAAAATATTTTATATAAATAATTTTGTATTTAACTTACAGTATTGTCCATGCACGAAAAGTGGCAATAATAGTATAGAATAATATATGGTAAAATTTTCATTGCTCTATCTATAATATGTTCAAAAGTTGATAAGAACATTTGTGTGAAATAATTCAAAATTTATAAGTTGCGGGAAACAGCGTTTGAAGTTAAACAACTAGTTATTTTGTAGCTGTAGAGTAAAATAACTTACCCCACAGGTACTTGTTTTCAAATGAATGGTATATTTATATATTGAAGACATATTATGGGGTTTTTAGGTCTAGTAAACCACTAACAAACACCTATGAAAGTCCATATTTTTTTATGTATTATTTATAAAAAAAAATGTGTAATACATTATGAAAAAGTCACTATTAGTTTGTAATATCAGTACAGGAGTGAACCCGTTGTTTCAGTTCAGAAACAGCCAGCAACCATAAGTCATTCATTCCATTTTGTTTGATGTATTTCCTCTTCTTTCAGCTTGTTGCTAAAACCAAACCTCAAAACTAAAAAACTTTCTTCTGTAGTCTTCATATTTTTTAGTGCTCACCGTGCACTTGCGAAAGCCGAAGTCCCCTTTTACTGTCTAAAGGTTTTTGCTATTTGGGCCGCGAACCGCCCGGGCTGTATACCAGCAGCATTTTGGAAGCTACCACTAGTTTTTCAAGTCATCCAGTGTTGTAGAAACTGGAATAAGACTTCACAAGAAATCCCCAAATATCAATCTTCACGTTACTGTTGAGGTAAAAATAGTTTTTTCGTGGCAACTTGGTCCCTATTATCTGTTTATGTAACGCTCTCCTTTCGTTTGCGTTGTTAGTCTTACCAGCTAGGCATCTTTCCAACAAACTGTCTGATGACAATCTTTGGTAAAGGTGCAACATTTTTCCTTACATTTTCCTTCGGTCAAAGGTGGTCTAATCCCTTTGCAGTGTCATGTGATTCTGGTTCTGTGTTTTGGCCTTAGCTCTTTGATAGAAACACCAAGAATTCTCTCCAGTAGGACAAATGTTGTGTTGTGGATTTTGGTCTGTAGACCATGCAATTTGAAAGTGTTGCAAAAATGGAATTATTTTTTCATATTGTTTACCATCTCCCAGGTTCTTAGTAAAGCCAATTCGGTAGGTACCGTGTTAGTTTTTTGATCACAGCAGGCTCTGTCAAATTTCCTCGCCCTTCCCCACCCCCATTTTTTTCTGTGTGAACAAACATACTTTTTGACCAAATTTCATGAGCCCAGTACCAAGCCTTTTTTTGCTTACATGGTTGGAGACATTCAACCTTCCTCAATATGCAACACCTTGGGTTATGGATTAACAAAACCATTTAGGTGAGTATGGTTTTCCCCTTCCCGCATCGCCATCTGAGACCAATGTTGTATACCGGAAACCTAAAGATTCCGAAGCGGGCGTGCCCCGATCCTTTCAGCTGCGGTTATCTCCAAGGCAAGGGGAAGATCCAACATAGTTTTTCATTGACACAAAGGCTTATTAGCTTCAAACCATGAGCATCAAAAGCGTCCATTTTACCTTTAGTTTTAGCTTTCTGTAGCTGCACCGCTTACAGTACTTGGACGATAGATTTCAAAGTCAATAACAAGCAGCCCAAGTTAGAACTTCAATTGCAGCACTCCAATTCCGTATTTAGAGGTAAACCCTCTCTTTTGCCAACTTCCGTCATAGCTTACTGTTAATGTCAAGAATACTATTATCATCATTCAATGTCCCCCATAGCAATTTATACGAACTTCGTTTCGAGCTTCAATGAGTTGATGTATTTACTTCTGTTTTCTGTACACATCTCTAAGAGCAATTATATGTTTGTTGTACGGACAAAAACTGCCACTAGGCTTCATGTTCATTAGCAACGCAAAACACTTTCTAAAAGCTCTGTGCCCTTTACAATAGACAGAAAAACGCCTTGTACAGCCCTAACGATTTACATCAGAACGCTGGCCGTTTTGATTCCTTGGTCGAATTAGTTCGTTCCGATGTCTGGAAATGAAGAGTTTTGTTCCCGCAAGCAGAGCGTAAACTAGACTAAAAGTGTGGGCAAAACCTTTAGTTAACTACTTTAAATTTTTTAACCTCCACATTGTCCGTGAATAAACATTCCCCCCCCCCCCCCCCCCCACCCTTTGCATGGAAAAACTAAGAAGATAAGCAAAATCCCATAAGTTTATTTAGAATCTATCAAGAACTATTGATTCAATCACTAATTGTTTTTCTAATATTTACTTCATGCTTGTAACTATTATGTAAACAAAGACAAAACCTGTAGGTAGTAGAAAGGCATAACCCTTGGTCCTTACACGGTTACATCACCTGAATCACTTTGTGGCTAGGCCTAATCAAGTTGTTTTTCTGCTTCACAACACAACCCACACATCACTTCTCTTGCCTGGCTAAATCTAGGCCTCAGGTTTATTTTCTCCACTACTTCCACCTTAGGTTTAGCTTTCCCTCTTTATTTCTTGTTTGATTGTAGTCTTTTATTTTTTCTTTACTTTCACCATATTAACACTGCTACACTAGGTACACTACACCTGAATAAACACTTATAAACCATACAGAAAACTAGTTCAACTGAAAACAATTGTAAACAAACAGTAAATCAGCTGACAGATTACATAAACTGATTTGTAATAAGTTTTTTTTATTCTGCCTAGTTTACATAGATGAAAAAGAAAAAGTACTGTACCTTAGTATGATTAGCATAACTATATAAAAAATAGATATAGTTGAAAGTATTACTTTCTAAGATGAATAAGGGCAGCAAAATAAAATAATTTAATGTAATGTTACATTAGAGGCACCCACAGCCTGGTTCTGGCTGAACGCTCCAAAAGTAGGTGTGCACACTCAGCTACACTACAAATAATTTTTTTGGTACAGTGTTTTAAAAAGCTATATTAAGCCATATCGTTGTGTTTTTCTGATACCTTATAAGACACTATGAAACAAGACAAAAAAATTAAAAGTTTTTTTAAAAATTTATTGTCAATATTGGGCCCATATTTCAGTAGGGAATCCCCTTAAAATGACAAATAATGAATTTGAGAGGATTGTTCAAAGTGGAAACGACTTTTCATCGCAAGATAGTAGGGAAGTTATGGTTTGGTGAATTTTATATTTGTGTTGTTTTTTTTTTTTTAAGTAATGTTTCCTATAATATTTTAAGCAATATACTGGCCGGAGGTCGGTTATTTGTGAGTCCGACCATTTAGAATTTAAATTTTTTTTTTTTTAAGGCCACTATGTCGAGGACCGTCGGAAAATGTTTTTTTTCGTTTATGACCACCATCAGCACCTTGTTACTTCAGGGCTATGTTGTGTGTGTGTCTGGTTTTGTAAACAAACTTTTTATTTCTTCAGACGGTCTTCCTAAAATTAATCAAAAACCACACGGTACGGGTCGTCCCCTACGATGCTATATTAGCGGATCTCGATTTTTTTACATTTTAAATTGGCAAACGATATATACTTATATCCATAAACCACTAACGATATATATTCAGTAGATTACGTGATTAACTATTTTTGAACAATTAACCTAAATCTTCATTCCAACATGCTGTAAATAACACTTTCACAATATAATATACGTAATCATGCTCGCACTATATTATATATACAATTACATGTATATTTAACAATAATTACGAGGTGGTCGTGTCAATAAAGTAACCGCCCCGTCCATTGGGAGTTCTGGCCTCGCGAATATAGTAGTGCGGGTCGGGGGTGTCCGGGGGAGGGGGTGTAGCGCCGCCATTCTCACATTGCGGCCTGTGCGCAGCCGTTCAGTATCGCTGTTCCGTGACGGCTTCTAGCTTTGTGCGAAAGGGACGAGCATCGTGCGCTTGCCGATCGCTGCCGCCGTTCCTTTTGGGTTTATAACGTATTAAATAAAAAACATTGAGCGGCCCGTGGATGATTGATAGAAAGGAAATCCCGCCACTGTGTAGAAGTAGTGACGTGGGGTCGGTTTGTTGTGTTGTGGTGTGTTAATAAGATTTCTCAGTGGCCACTCAAAAACAAGTTTACACAGCAGCAGAAAAAGTCTAGATGAAAATTCATCGTGCAATTTGATGTGCGGTTAATGGCGCCACCCAAAACGATTTATGAGCGACAAGGTTCTTAGTTAGTTGAAGGTGTAATTTCATGGGGTGTATGTATTGTACGTCCCGTCGCATGCAATGGGTCATACCATCTACCGCTTCGCCCCAACGCAAGCCGAAGAAAGAAAAGACTCCGAAGGAAATGCTCAGAAGAAAGCTCGCCTCCCCGAATCTTTGTTCCAGCGAGTAAAACTTGATGGACTACAGTTTTTTTGGCGATGCTCAAGCGGGCATCTTGCTCGTTTGAAGATTATGGAAGCGTTGGTTGACGACCATTACAGCTGCAGCTTACTGCTGAAACCTTCAAACAGGCTACTGGTACGAGCGATTCAAAACAAGCGTCGTGGTCTTCTGACATCATGGTGGTTGTGTTTTGTCCATGGACAACGCCCGCCCTCATACAGCTCACAGAAACAACACAGAACTTTTTGAAAAATGGTTCAAATGGGACGTTTTTTTGGACCACCCCCCCCCCCTACAGCCCCGGATTTGGCATCAGCCAGTGATTTCCTCCAATCTTTTCCGCGATACACTGAAGCGGTTGCTTGCATCTCAGACACATGTTTTGGCGAGTGATGGAAGAGCTTCAAAACGCTGTAAGCGATGTTGGCTACGTTTCTCCAGGCGGCAGATTTTTTTAAAGACGGAATTTAAAAAAACTGCTAAAAGATATGATAAATGCTTGGAATTTGTAGAAAAGTAGAGAAAAAGCTTGCTGTTTTAACAATTTATATGAATAAAATTTTTGTATCCTTCAAACTAGTTTAGTTTTTTATTCTCAAAAACGGAGGTTACTTGATGGACGGACCCTACGTAAATAATTATTAGACATACACGTAATAATAGTATCAATTACGTGTGCTATAATTATACACAACAATTCAATAATTAATTTAGCATAAACCACATGAATATGGAGGCTCACTACATTAAATTATGGGTTTTCCTGTTTGATCAATCTCGTTCTGGTTCGTTTATTTATATTTATGCCATTACTTATTTAATTTAATGAGTTTTCCCCATATTCCTATATACTCCATATTTTAATTTAACCCATTGCGGGATCCACTGACGAGCTGGACTCGTCACGCAGCGGCCCGGGCCTAATGGCCAACCGATGACGAGCTCATGGTCGCAAAAGCGGTCTGCTTTTAAGTTTCTCCTCCAATAGTAGTTCTTTTAATAGTCTGATAGATCAGGCGATCGTCTTCGTTTTATTGTCAAACTAAGAGTGTTTTAAATCAACGGTCTAGACGTTTTAGAGTTTTTCCAAATGTTTTATAAACATTCCTACAGATCGCAGTTTGTATGTCGGAAGTTTGAAAAATCATTCATATGAGTTTTACTCTCTGCTTTTTAAGCGCTTGCTGATTGGATGGTTTTCCTCAGTTGTTTAATTATATAATTACTTTTGGAGGTTAGTGACACAATGATAAGACGAAGACGTAACACTATTAGGCAGGTTTTAGTCTAGGACAATGGCCAGGAAATGTTTGTAATCGCTTTGATTGCCCGAGCCGCTTTATTTAGAACTCATGATCCCAGACATCATACCCTGCCACCATGGATAACCTTGCTCGCGTGTTATCGTTCCTACATCCACGGGATACCCCCAGCAAGCCATGTTCCATCTGATACGAATACCTTCACTAGCTGAATTTTTCTAGTATTTACAATAAGCGAGCGATACGGATGTTGGCGCACTATTGGCTTGTTCGTTTGGCGGCCGCAGTGCCCTGACCCTGATAAATTCAATTCGTGCCACTGCGTGCCCAAAACAAAACATGATCCGCAATGGGTTAAAACATTATGATTGTTATTTAGAGCTATAAGATTACTTTTATACTCAATTGATAGTCTAAGGATTCGAGATGCCGAATATTAGGCATGGAACGATTAAATTCTCTCTATATGAAAAAAACCGGGTTCCGCCATTATCCGTACCCTAACTCACAAAAACGTGGTTTTATTTCGGGTAAAAATCTACCTATGACTTTCAATATTATTATTTTTGTATTTAAAGATGGGCGTAACAGGTAATGTCAGCAGCAAACGTTTATGATCATAAAAAAGGACCAGTGTGTCACCTGTAAGAAACAATGAGATAATACTCCGACACACAGTAAAATTAGGACTGCAAGTATAATATAATTCATATCGTATTTTAATGAAAATTATCTGAACATTATATTAAACAAAAATGTTGACACGAAATTACGTTACTTATAAAAACTATCTCTTTATGTGTCTCTATTAAAATGTAACAAGAGGGGGAAAACCAGTTTTAACCATTTTGTTACTTTTTACTTGTTTCTTTAAGGAATATATTACTGATGATTATATTTTGGAGGTGGTGGCCTCTTATTATACTGTCACCCCTAATTTTCTTGTGCAGAGTATTATTTTCATTGTTTTACGTGCTAACACATGGATCTTTTTATAATTCTCCTATTGGTTTGCATGCTGCGACATTACCTGTTACAACCATCTTATATATACTGCAAAAGCCCAAAATTTAAGTTCCACTTTTAATGTTTCTCCTATAGCTACATCATTATTTGTCATTATTTCAGTTCCCCATTGAAAAGCTTATTATTGTTCTTTTTCTTCAGGAGGACAATAGCAATAGGTTATACCACGAAACTCATTATTTTGCCGGATAGTCAGAACTGATAACTTCACAATATACCTTCTATCTTGCTAATAAATGCCTCATTGCTTGCAACCAAAACTGGCCTGGGCCTACATATTAAGTGCGTTTTCCGAAAGTAACCCAAAACCATAATTTCGTTTGTTTTATGAAGGGACATAATTCATTTCTCGGACCCAGCTGTTACTGAAAACAAACAAGTGCCCCGGTAATAGGTTCCCACTGCAATAACCAGTTACTGGACACTATTACTGTCTGATTTGTAGTAGCACCAAGTGCAGGGGTGGTTATCGCACATGTTTTTATTTGTGTCAGGACAACGTTTATCCTTCATAATAGTAAAAAATGAAGTAAGATTTTATACTGGTTTTTGTTTATTATACTAGTTTATAAAACACACATATGCTGGATTGTTTTTATTCACTTATACAACATTATTACTTTTTTTTATACTAATGTAATTTTTTGAATACAACATACCTAATTAAAAATTATAATGTAATTTGGTTTAAGTAGTTGTAGGGTGGGGGGGCCAAGGATTCTTTTACCTCATGAATATCGATGATTCAGAATATTACTCGACGTGTTCGTGCGCTTTACTGCTACGCAGCCATGGACTAGGTTTTTCTAATATTTTTTATCACACCACTATTCTGTTGAGGATCATTATATGAAATTTCCTGGAAAGGATGTTATGACCCACAGTAAACCAACCACCTCCATACCACATCACCCTTTAGTGTCAACACCCAAATATAATTCTATGGTAATCAATAGAATTAAAAAGTACTATTGACATATTTGCCTTAGTCTGATTTATAGTCAATTTGTTCTACTAACCAATCCCATTAAGTTTGGCCTATGCAAATGACAGCTATGTTCTGGGATTATTATAACCCTCCTATCAGATTACCCAACTTACCAAAGTTCCAAACTTCAATAAATTTTCAAACGGCCAATCCTACTAGGCATTAGAACTATTAGGTCTAGAATATTATATTTTCTTTATTATGATAACAAAATTTATTGTTTATCTAAAAGGGGAAAAGGTCTACCATTTATTTGAATATGCCTAATTTTGAGAACCAGGACGACTTGATTTTTATAGTGTCAATAAAAATATTAAGGTCGACAAACCATAGTACATTTGTTAATATAAATAGAGATAAAGACATATACAGAAAATTATCCTCGTAATATAAGAATTACATTGAATTTCATTTACTTACCTAGACTAAGTCAAGTCGTAAAATCAAATCAAAAACAACAAAATTCCTAACCTACCGAATTCACTTTACCCCTTTTAATGATCAGCTGAATGAGTTGTTATAAATTTCTCTACATTTTTTCTTGTGTCCATTCTGAAAAAGAATATACAAAGAAGAAGTGACTATAAAAAAAATCCCGTTGTGTTGCATTTTATCATACTATAAAAAAAAAAATTGTGTTAGTTCATTATGTTATATGAACTAAATTGTATAACAAAAGTAAAGTACTATACTTTGATCTTGATTCCTGATCTACGATAAGAAGATAATAAGAAATGTCCGTTTCTGGAAACATGGGGTAAGGTGCGATAAAAAAAGTGAAAGGGAAATAAATAATTAATAAAGACTATTGTAGGTTCCTGCCCATATGGTAGAGAAACCAGCTACATTTTTGGTGCTAAGAAAGAAAGAAAGAAGAAAGAACTGGGAAGGTCTTTCCAGTTGTTAATGAACTTGAAAGGGTATAATATCATCAACATTGAGACCGTGGATAGTCCACCTGGTTGCTTATCTGAGTTAGAGAACAACTCTTAGTTTTATCACCAGAAACATTTTAAAAATGGGTTTTTCTTCAGGGAGGGGCATTAAGGGCTTTGTTATGTCCAACTAGTCCGTCTCTCTTGGAGTTACTGTTCTCCGGTCATAGGTGCGTACACTGTTCCTAATTGGGTATAATCGTTGATCCAAATTTAAGGTAAAATGGTCCCAGTGGAGGTTCCTCCAAATATTCCTTGGCAATTATGGTCTTATATCAGAATCCTACATAAGATTTTTTTTTAACATTCGGGTTATCATTACCCTGAAGGCAAAAAGTTTATCTTATTTCTAGTATGGCACCAGTCGTAAACCAGTTTGGTTTTAGCCTTCGCCCTTATTTTCCAATAGGACAGTTGTAGGCATTTTATGAAATTCCGCAGTATATTATAACAATCGATCAGTTGCACACAACTTATAAGCATAAACCATTCTTTATGGATGAAAGAATTCGTGTTTTTAAGAATCCATTTTCGTTACAGTTAGTCAAAAGTAAAATAGTTTTCGTAACCAGAATATTATGAACATACAAGTATAATGAGCAGGAAATTTTACTACATATTTTTAAATATTTTCACACTTGTCAAAAAAGTAAGTATACATTATTATAACAATAGGAAAATGCCACCAGCAAAGGAATAAAACATACATTGTGCTGATTAACTAAACTGGGGAGTGGAAAAACTAAGTTTTCTAGTTGCCGATACATTTATAGAATTATCCATTCTAATAGACCTGATAAGTCTACATAATCCAATATATTCAACTGATCACTCTGGCCATTGATTCTAATCTTACTTTGCCGAAAAATATGGCCGACTTCGTGGATATTAATACTACGTGAACATGGTTCTATATGCTGAAAATGCCGTAGATTTCCTCTTAATTAATCCCTGATTGAACTATGTCCTATTTTTACATAGGTAGTTTCGTGCTTTTGAATGTATCATGAACAATTAACTACAATCTCCAATATTTTATTTTATAATTTCCTTCTGTTAAGTTCAACAGAAGAAATTGGTGCATTATCCATACTGGCAAGGCCAAAATATGAGGGGATCGAATGGACTGTCATTCATAAATCAATTACTGTGCATGCTGTCTTTTATGTCAGGATTTTCTGTTAATTACCGAAAATATACCAGGAATACATGCTTAAGCTATATGTCAATTTACACACTTCCCAGGATCGTTTACAAACCAGTGAAACAGTTGTTAGTGAATGGCCGGCGAGAAACCTCGACGGATAGCTCGTCTAAGGAGTGACTGGAAACTGAGCAAAGACTGTAATCAACTATCTTAGGGGTAAAACAGGCCTGTGGAGTCCGTTTTAAAGGCCGTTCAAATCACCAGGGTACCGATGGCATTTTTCCCGCTTTACTGCAGGAGAGTGGGGACTTGGTGTTAACTCTGTTCCTACGACTGTTTCGAAATAGATCTAGCGGACAGGGAGTCATGCCTCATCTTGGAGGACCTCTAGGGTTATATTAATCCCGAAGCCAGGCAAAAACCCTCCTATGAGAGTTGCAAAGGCGCTTATAGACCAATAATGCTAACATCCTTATCGTCCTGACCACGGATAAGGATCAAGGATAGTCATTTAAGGGACACAGTCCTCATCAATCGTCCCTTACATCCAAATCAACATGCCTATCAAAAAGGTAAATCTTGTGAAACAGCCCTACACTGTCTGGTTGGCAAGATTGAGCAAGCTATTGAACAAAAGGAAATAGCTTTAGCAGTGTCCCTGGATATAGAAGGAGCTTTTGATAATACGAGTACTCACTCTATAGTGTCTAAGCTTACATCCAGGGGTACGGAAGAAAAACTGTTGTTAGGTGGATAAGCACATGCTTAAGAGCAGAAGAGCACAGGCATCTCTGTGCGCAGTCACAAGAGAAGTCAAAACACAGCGAGGATGTCCACAAGGAGGTGTATTATCACCAAGCCTGTGGAACATAGTTGTGGATGACTTACTCTGGACTCT
>NW_025787280.1:0-12335 GCF_021130785.1 Homalodisca vitripennis
AAAAAATTCCCAGGGGGGGGTTTAAAGTTACCGGGGGTTTAAATCTCCAGGGGGTTTTCTGGTCATACCGGGGTCTTCCCAGGGGGGGGGGTTTTTTAGATTTGGTGACTGGTAAAAATTCGGACATGAGGTCATGGCAGGAAATTCCCTGGGGGGGTTTTAAAAGTTAACCGGGGGGGTTTTTTAAAACATCAGGGGGGTTTAATGTACAGGGGGGGTTTTTCAGGGCATTCCAGGAAATCCCCGGGGGGGGGGGGTTTAAAATTCCCGGGGGGGGTTTAAGACACATTTTTTCCTTTTTTTGAGGGGGTTTTTGTCTGTGAACATAATAAAATTCCTCTGGGCCCTTTTTTACTATTGACGCTTACTAAAAGCTCAGCCAACTCCCCAAGTCACTGAACCCGTTCGTTTTTTGGGTCCCGGTTTATTTTTTCCCAATCCCGTTTAAAATTTGTTTTTTAGTTTACCCCCAACCGTTTAGCCGCTATCAAGCCGGGAAAAAAAATTTTTAGGCGAAAATGTCCAATATTTTCCCCTTAAAACCCCGTTTTGCGGTCAAACTAAGGGAAAATTTTGTAAAAAGTCACGGGGCCTTTTTTGTAGGTCATTTAAATTTTCCCAAATAAAAAAGTTAGTTTATTTTGACCTCCCACCAATGGTTTCCCCCCTATGGGGGCCCCCAAAAAAAAAAAAGTTTCGCGTAAAATTACAACAAAATTTTTACATAATCACGTTTTTTTGGCCAAACCAATAGGATAGGGCAAAAGAAATTTTTGGACCCTTTTTTGTAGACGCGCAATTTCTAGTTTGATGGGGAAATCAGTTTTGGGGTACGACCAAGGGTTTTTGGCCGCTATCGGGGTTGAAACATTATTTTTTTTTCGAAAAAATCTCTAAAAATTTTAATGTTCGAGCGTTTTGTCGCTTTTAAACCAAGGGGAAAATAGAGCAAAAAAATCATTAGAAACCCTTTTTTGTAGTTCACTTCATTCCTGACATGAATTTTCCGTCAGGAAACCGAAACTAGCTCCCCAAAGGTTCGCCCGCTATCGGGCTTACAAAAAATTTCCTGCAGGGGGGAAGAATGGGGGGTTTTTTTGGGAAAAATTTTTTAGGGGTTAAAAAGAAAAAATTTTTCCCCTTTTTTGGGTTTTCCCGGTGGTTTTCAAAATGGAAAATATCTGTGTAAACCCCAAAAATTTAAGTCTCTAACTTTTGGAAATAGGTTTTGAATTAGTATACTGAGTGAGTCAGTAAATTACACATGCGGTGTAAAAAATATAGGACTCGCCTTCGGCTCGCTGGGGGTACGCCCCCCGGCCCCCAAAGGGAAAGGGTTAAAATTTGGGGATAAGCGGAATTCGGTGATGGTTAATCCGGAAAATTAAGGGAAAAGAAAAGGGGGTTTTAAAAAATTTCCTTTTTATTGTTTTTTTTTTCCGGGGTTCGTAAAAAATTTTTATTTTGGGGGGATTTTGCGGTTTTAAAACCTTTTGAGATAGGGAAAAAAATGCCCCGGAAAACCCTTTTTTGTTTGGGGGAAATTTTAAATTTTTTTTTTGTTTTGCCTCAATTTGATTTCGGGGCCCCTTTGGGTTTTGGAAAAAAGAGTTGGGAGAAAAATCTACCGGGGCAAATTTTGAAAAATTTTTTAGGTTTTAAAAACCATAATAAAAAACACCAGGAATTCAAGGCCCAAATTAAATTTTTAAGGTTCCCCCCAGGGGGTTTAAAAATTTTTTTGGGGACTATCTAAAAAATTCCCAAAAGGGAGGAAATTCCACTGGGGTGGGGGATTTGGGGTTTGGGAAAAAAAAAGGGGGCCAAAAGGGGGGGGGTTTTAATTTCGGGGGCCAGGGGATTTTTGGGGGTTTTTGGTCTTAAACCCAAAAATTCCCGGGGGGGGTTTAAGTTACCGGGGGGGGAAAAAGGGGCCTTTTTAGGGGGGGGTTATTAATCATACGACCTTTCCCAGGGGGGGGGGTTAAAGAAAAAATTTGGGGAAAATGGGGGGTTTAAAAATTTTTGGACCAAATTTAAAAAAAAAAATTTTCCCCCGGAAAATTTTTCCCCCTTTTAATTTTTTCCCCCGGGGGTTTAAAAAATAGGGGGTTTTTAATTGGTAAGGGGGTTTTTTTAAGGGAAATTTCCCGGGAAAAAAACCCCGGGGGGGGGGGTTTAATTAAATTAAAAACCGGGGGTTAATTGGACCAAACTTGGGGGTTTTTTTGAGGGTAAAATTTGTCTGTTTTAACGGGTTTAAATAAATATTCTCTGTCCAAATTTTTCTAAAAAAAAAAAAACTTCCTTTTAAAGGTTTTTTGGGCCAACCCCGGAAAACAAAACCCCGACCCTTTTTTTTAGAACACGTGTTTCCTAAAATTGTTTAAAAAAGTTTTGAGTTTGACCAAAAACCCTTTTTGCCCCTATCAAGGGGGGGAATGTAAATTTTTAGGCGAAAAATTTTCCAAAAATTTTCACTTAATCGCGTTTTGCGGTCAAAAAAAGGGGAAAAAAGTAAAAAAATAAATGGAAACCTTTTTTTTTTAGGTCATTTTTTTTTCCCAAAAAAACCTTTGTTTTATTTTGACCTCCCACCAATGGTTTTGCCCCTATCGACCCCCAAAAAAAAAAGTTTTCGTAAAAATTACAAAAAATTGACTTTAAACACCCTTTTTTTTTCGGCAAACCCCAAAGGGGATAGGGAAAAAAATTATTGGGCCTTTTTTGTAGAAACCGAATTTGCTAATTTGATGGGAAAACAGATTTTAGCTACGGAAACCCAAAGGTTCGGCCGCTATCGGGCTTGAAAAATTATTTTTATCAAAAAAAACTCTGGGAAATTCAAAAGTTCGAGCGTTTTGGGCGCTTAACCAGGGAAAAATAGAGCAAAAAATCATTTTCCCCTTTTTTTTGTTCACTTCATTCCCCGAAAAGAAATTTTCCCTCAGATCCCAAACAGTCCAACGGTTCGCCCCCCATCGGGCTTACAAAAAGGGTTTCAAAGGGTTAAAAAATGCGCGATTTTTTTTGGGAAATTTTTTTTTTTTGGGGGTTTAAAATAAAAAATTTTCCCTTTTTTGGGGTTTTCCTTTTGGGGTTTTTTAAAGGGAAAAATACCCGGTCCCCAAATTTTTAATTTTTTAACTTTTCTGGGAAATAGGTTAGAATTTGTTACATAATTATCTCAGTTTCACATTGGGGCTGTTTTAAAAGGACCGCCTTTTGGCTGCTGGGGGTTTTTCCCCCCGGGCCCCCCCTTTTGGGGGTTTTGGGTAAAAATTTGGGGATAAGCGTGTTCGGTTTTTTGGGTTTTAAAATTTAACGTGAATTTTCCCAAAAATTTTTTTGACCGTTCTCGAAATTTACGGGCGTAATGTTTCGTAACGCTCACCCAAAAATTTGTGGGGGGATAATTTTAAAAAAAATTTTTTTGTGGTAAAAAGGTTAATTTATGTGTTGCGAAATTTAGAGAAAAGAAAAATTTTGGGTTTTTAAAACCAAAAGTCAGAGGACGTATTTCCCCTGGGGTTCTTTTTTTGGGGGTTTACCCAAACTTTTGATTTTGAGGGGGTTTTGGGTTTAAAACCCTTAGAGATCAAAAAAAAGGGAAATGGACCTTTTTTTGTGGGGAAAAAATTTAAAATTTTTTTTTTTTGATTCTGGTTTTCCCATTTTAGCACGAAGTTTTTTTTTAAAACCCTCGGAGCTGGGGAAAGGACGCATGGTGGGCTATTTTAATTGTTTAGTGTAAATATAACAAAAACCCCCAAACCCCAAATCATTATTTTTTAAATTTTTTTTAAAAGGGGGGTTTTTTTTGCTCAAGGGTTTTTTCTTGCCCAGCCGGGGAAATTTCCCAACGGGGGGGGGAATTAAGGGTTAAAAGGGGGGGAAAACATCGGGGGGTTTTAAATTTCGCCCCGGATTTTTGGGTCTGGAAATTATGAACAAATTCCCGGGGGGGGGGTTTTTAAGTTAAAAGGGTTTTTAAAATACACACGGGGGTTTTTTTAAAGGGGGTTTTTTTGTCTTGAACTTAAAAAACACTCTGCCCCTTTAATCTACTATTGAAGCTTCACAAACGTCAGCCAACCCCCGACTGGGGGGGGGTTTTTTTATTAAATTTTTTAAACCCCGTAGTAATAAAACCCCCAATCGGGAAACCCCCAGTGCGAATCGAAACTAATTATAGTTGCAAGTTTTAAAAAACCCCCAAAAGTGACGCCCAAAAAAATTGCCATTTAGGGGCATTTATAGGCTTAGGGGAAAGCTAAACGACAGAAAGCTGCTGGCCCCTTTTTTTGTAGATCCTATTAAAACTACTTACAAAAAGTTTAACAAAAAAAGCTAGGGCCAACGGTTCGGCCACTCTCAGCACAAAAAGTAATTTTTTTAAAGTAAAATTTTTTAAATATAATCACGTTTTACGGCTAAACCATGGAAGATAAGTAAAAGGGCACTAAAACCTTTTTTTTGTAGATTGCATTTTTTTGTATTTAAATATAATTTTTTTTCTGGGGCCCAAAATAAGATTTTATCTAAAAAAATAGCCCCGAATTCAAAAACCCCCACGTTTAAAAACCCAAAAAAACAAAAAATTTAAAAAACGTTTTTGGGGGCCCCCAAAAATTGAGGATAGGCCAAAAAATTTTTCTGAACCTTTTTTTTAAACAAGTCCCTTTCCAATTCCCCCTTTTAAGATTTTTTTTGGGTACGACCAAAAACCCCCTTTGGGCCCTTTTCAAGCCCCGGGAAAAAAAAATTTTTGGGGAAAAATTTTCCCAAAAATTTTTTACTTAAATTTTAAAGTTTTGCGGACAAACAAAAGGAGATAGAGTAAAATGTCACTGGCCTTTTTTGTAGATCCATTATTTCCTAAATCTAACTTTTTTTTTTTTTTTTTAAAACCCCCACCCCAAAGGTTTTGCCGCTATCGACCTCAAAAACAAACTTTTTTACGTAAAAAATTAAAATAAATTTTCCCCATAACCCGTTTTTTTTGGCCAAAAAACCAAAGCGACATGGCAAAAAAATCACTGGGCCTTTTCCGTAGAAACACATAATTTTTCTAATTTGATGGGTCAAACGATTTGAGCTCAAACCCAAACCCTTGGCCGCTATCGGGGTCGAAAATTTTTTTAAGCGAAAAAAACTCTGGAAAAGTCAAAAGTTCGAGCGTTTTGTCGCCTTTAAACCCTGGGGAAAATTTTTGCAAAAAGTCACGGAACCCTTTTTTTTAGTTCAATTTTATTCCTGATTTGAATTTTTTCGTCAGATCCGAGCTAGCTCCAACGGTTTTTGCCCCCCTATCGGGGTTACAAAAAATGCCGCAGGGGGAAGAATGCGCCCATTTTGGGGGGAATTTTTTTTTTGGGGGTTTAAAAAAGAAAAAAATTTCACTTTTCGGGGTTTTTCCCGGGGGTTACACGTGGAAAGCTATCTGGTACCAAATTTAAGTCTCTAACCCCATCTGGAAGTGGGTTTTTGAAATTTGTATACGTGAGTGAGTGGGTCGTTTGTCAGTCAGTCATTTTCACATGCGGTTGTATATATATTAGACTCGCCTTCGGTTTTGCTGGGGGGGTACGCCCCCAGGCCCCCCAAAGGGAACCCTTGCAAATTCGGGGATAAGGGGGAATTCGGTGACTGGTTAAGTCCCCGGAAAAATTTAAATAAATGACAAGGGGTTTTTAAAAATTTTACCTTTTTTTATAGATTTTTTTTCCCGGGTTCGTTTAAAAATTTTTTACTTTGAGGGATTTTGCGGTTAAACCGTTAGAGATACGACAAAAATGACGGACCTTTCTTGTTGGAAATTTAATTTTGTCTTTCGATTGGCCCTCAGATCTGATTACGACCTAGGGTTTTTAGCCAGAAATGAGCTCGGGAGAAAAGTCTGCACGGGTCAGCTATCTTGAATTGTTTAGTATAAACATAAAAAAAACCGACCTCAAGGCAGTTTTTTAAGTCGAACGGGGGTTTAATATCCCCCGGAGACTATCTAGTCAAGGGAAAAATTTCCCCTGGGTGGGTGATTAAGTTAAGGGGTTAAGACAAGGGGGGTTTAATTTGTGGGATATTGTCGGGTCATTGAAAAAATTCCCAGGGGGGGTTAACGTTCCGGGGGTAAGTCTCCAGGGGGTTATCTGGTATACCGGGATTTCCCCGGGGGGGGGGGGGTTAAGGATTTGGTCTGGTAAAATTCGGACTTGGGTCATGGCAGGAAATTCCCGGGGGGGGTTTAATGTTACCAGGGGGGAAAAACACATCAGGGGGTTGAATGTAAGGAGGTTATCAGGTCAAAAGGGAAAACCCCCCGGGGGGGGGGGGTTTTAATATTACCGGGGGTTAAGGAACACTTGGGCCTTTTTTAGGGGTATTGTGTCTGTGAACATAATAAATATTCCTCTGTCCCTATTACTATTGACGTTTAGTAACGTCACCCAAACCCCCGAAAGTCACTGAACCTTTTTGTAGTCACGTGATTTCCTAAACCCCGTTTAAATTTGTTTTGAGTTCGACCCAACCGTTTACCCGCTTCAACCCCGGAATGTAAATTTTAGGCGAAAATGTCCAATATTTTCACTTAATCGCGTTTTGCGGTCAAAAAAGGGAAATTAGTAAAAAGTACTGGCCCTTTTTTTGTGGTCTCTTATTTCCAAAATAAAACGTTAGTCTTATTTTGACCCCCGCCCAATGGTTTCGCCGCTATCGCCCCCAAAAAACAAAAGTTTTTTACGTTAAAAATTACAAATTTAAAATTTAAAATAACCAAAGTTTTTTTTTTGGCCCCAAAACCCAAAGCAGACATGGCAAAAAGTCACTGGGAAACCCTTTTTCCGTAGATTTACATAATTTTCTAATTTGATAGGTCAATCGATTTGAGCCCACAACCTACCGTTCGGCCCCGCAAACCGGGCTCAAAACCCTTTTTTTTTTAAAGCAAAAAAAAAATTTTTGGGAAAAAGCCCAAAAGTTCGAGCGTTTTGGGGCCCGCTTAAACCAAATGGAAAAAATAGAGCAAAAAGTCACTGGACCTTTTTTTGTTTTTCATTTTCTTTCCCTGTTATAAATTTTTGGGCAGATCCGAGTTTGCTCAAAGGGTTCGCCCGTTTGGGGGGCTTACAAAAAAATCCCCGCACGGGTAAAAAATGCGCGTTTTTTTTCGGGAATTTTTTTGAGGGGTTTTAGAAGAAAAAAAAGTCCGGTTTTCAGATTTTTCCTTTTTGGTTAAAACGCCCAAAAGGTCCCTCCCTCCCAAATTTAAAATTTTCCCCACACTTCTAGAACTATGTTAAAATTTTGTATAAAATCCTTTCATGAGTGATGATGAGGGGTTTTTCACATGGGGGCTGTTTTTAAAATTTTAAAAGGACTCGCCTTCGGCTCGCTGGGGGCTACCCCCCCCAGGGCCCCCCAAAGAAAAACGCTTGCAAATTGGGGGGATAAGGGGAAAATTCGGTGACTGGTTAAGTCCGGACTTTAAAGTAAATGAAAAAGGGGATTTTAAAAATTAAACCTTTTTTTCATAGTTTTTTTTTCCGGTTTTCGTAAAAACTTTTAAACTTTGGGGGGCCCTTTTTTGCGGTTAAACCGTTAAAAGATAGGGAAAAAAAATTGCGGACCTTTTTTGTTGGAAATTTAATTTTGTCTTTGATTTTTGCCCTCAAAATCTGATCTAGGGCCCAAAGGGTTTTAGCCAGAATGAGCTCGGGGGGAAAAGTCTGCAGGGGCCCAGCTTTTCTTGAATTGTTTAGTATAAAAAAATAAAAAAACCACCTAAAGGCAGTATTTTAAGTCGAACGGGGGGGTTTAATTTAAACCAGGAGACAAACCCTATCAGGCGAGAAATTTTTCCCTGGGGGGGTGTTTAATTTTAAAGGAGGTTAAGACAAGAGGGGGTTTTTAATTTTTGGCAGGGTATTGTCTGGTCATATGAAAAAAATTTTCCCCGGGGGGGGTTTAAATTTTCCGGGGGAAAAAGTCTCCAGGGGGTTTTTCTGGTCATACAAGGGTCTTCCCCCGGGGGGGGGGGGGTTTAAAAGATTTGGTGACCGGTAAAAAATTTGGACATGAGGGGCATGGCCGGGAAATTCCCTGGGGGGGTTTAAAAAAATTTCCCCTGGGGGTTTAAAAAAACATCAGGGGTTGAATGTACAGGAGGTTTTTTCAGGGAAAACCCCGGAAATCCCCGGGGGGGGGTTAAAATTACCGGGGGTTAATGGGCCATTTACTTTGGGGCCTTTTTTTTGAGGGTTTTGTGTCGTGAACATTTTAAATTTCCCCCTGTCCCTTTCTACTATTGACGCTTAGCTAACGCTTTAGCCAACCCCCCAAGTTCCCCTGAACCCCCTTTTCTTTTAGATCACGTGATTTCCTAAATCCCGTTTTTAAAATTTTTTTTTTGGTTTACGACCCAAAACCCTTTTTGCCGCTACAAAACCCGGAAAAGTAAAAATTTTTTGGCAAAAAAGTCCCCAAAATTTTTTCCCCCTTAATCGCGTTTTTTTCGGGCAAAAATAAGGGAAATATAGTTAAAAAAATCACTGGGGACCTTTTTTTTTAGGTTTATTTTTATTTCCTAAATAAAAACGTTAGTCCTTTATTTTGACCTCCGGGCCAATTTGGGTTTCCCCCGCTATCGGGCCCCAAAAAAAAAAGTTTCGCGTAAAATTCAACAAAAAATTTTACATAAACACCCTTTTTTCGGCCAAACCCCAAAAGAGATAGGGCAAAAAATTTTTGGACCCTTTTTTGTAGATCGCGCTTTTTAGTTTTAAAGGGTAAATCAAATTGAGGCCTAAGACCAACGGGTTGGGGCCCCTATCGGGGTTGAAACCCTTATTTTTTTTCGAAAAAAATCTTTTGGAAATTTTAAATGTTCGAGCCCTTTTTGGGCGCCCTTTAAACCCCTGGGGAAAATAGGGGCAAAAAATCATTAGACCTTTTTTTTAGTTTTACTTTTATTTCCCGGGCCCCCAATTTTCCGTCAGATCCGAGCTAAACTCCAAAGGTTCCCCGCTATCGGGCTTACCCAAAAAAATTTCCTGGGGGTGAAGAAAAGCGCGATTTTTTGGGAAATTTTTTTTAAAGGGGGTTGGGAAAAAGAAAAATTTCCTTTTTTTTTTCGGGATTTTTTTCCGGTTTTTTTCAGTGAAAGTATCTGTGTAACCCCAAAAAAACAAGTCTCTAAAATTTATTGGGAAATAGGTTAGAATTAGTTTACGTGATGGTCGAAATTAAATGGCGAATAATTTGGTCCCCTTCGTTTTTGGGTCCCCCCACCCCCCTTTTTGGGGGGTTTTTTAAATTCAAACTTTTTGGTGATTTTTTCAGAGGAATTTCCCAAAATTTTTTGTACCCGTTCCAGAATCTTCGGGGTAATTTCGCTGAGAAAAATTGGGGTTTAAATTAAAATTTTTTAAAAATTTTGTTATTTTTGGAAATTTAAGGGGGAAATTTTTTTTAACCAAAGAAGGGGTATTTACCAAGGTTTTTTTTCCGGTTTAAAAATTTTGATTTTGGGGGTTTTTTGGGGGCAAAACCCCAGAGCCCCAAAAAAAGTGCTAAATTCGTAAATTTTTAATTTTTTTTAAAATTTTGCGTTTTTAGCAGAAGCCCCCGGGGAAGGGACCGGGGGAAAAGGGACTCAGGGGGTATTTAAAAAGAATTAAAAAAAAAAATGGTATTGTTTTAATTGTTTGGGGGGGGAAAATTTCTCAGGGTTTTTTTAGAGGAAATAGGGGAGGGGGTTTTTGGGGGTTTAAAAAAATCGGGGGGGTTTTTTGAGATTTGTTGGTAATTAAAAATTCCCGGGGCGGGAATTTGGGGAAAAACCCCAACGTGGGCTATTTTAAGGTTTTTTTAAAAAATTTAAATAAGCACTCTGTCCCTATCTACTTTTGAAGCTTCACTAACGCTCAGCCAACTTCGATGTGGAGGGGGGGATATAGTCACTCGTTACCGTAGTAATACAAGGTCAATCTGGAACCAGCATGGAATCGCACTAATTATAGTTGCAAATTTAAAAACACCTAAAATTGACGACAAAGAATTAGCCATTTATAGCATTTATGAGCTTACGGAAAGATAAACGACAGAAAGCTGCTGGAACCTTTTCTTTAGGATCCTATGAATAGCTATTATAAAACATTATATATTAAGCTAGGGCCAACGGTTCGCCCAATTCGAGCCCGAAAGGTAAGTTTTAAGTGAAATTTTAAACATAATCACGTTTTACGGCTACACCATGGAAGATAGAGTAAAACGTCACTGGACCTTTTTGTAGATCGCATTATTTTAGTATTAAATAAAATTTTGAATTTGGCCTAAACGTGCGTTTTGATCTGCAATGGAGTCCAGAAACAATAACTCACGTAAAATTTGAAAAAATCGATACTTTAAAACGCGTTATGCGGCCAAACCTTGGGGATAGGGCAATAAGTTACTTGACCTTTTTTGTAGATCACGCGATTTCTAAATCCCATTGAAAATTTGTTTTGAGCTACGACCAACCGTTTAGCCGCTATCAGCCCGAAAGGTAATTTTAGGCGAAAATTTCAAATATTTTAATGTAATTCGGTTTTGCGGCCGAAACGATGGAGTTAGAGCAAAAAGTCACTGGACCTTTTTTGTAGTTCACTTCATTCCTACTACTTGAATTTTTCGTCGATCGAAGCTAGCTCCGACGGTTTCGCCGCTATCGGGCTTCAAAGGAACAGCCTTTGTAGGAAAATACAGGGTCCGTTGGGAATTTTTTTGAGGGGTTCAAAAGTAAAAAAATCAGGTTTTCTAGACTTTTCCGGAGGTTGAAGATAGTGCGACCGTGCGTTGGCAAAATTTCACGTTTCCAGCACTTCTGGAAGTCATGTTAGAATTTGTCTTACCTAATGTGTCAGTCAGTGAGTCAGTTACACATGCGGCTTGTATATATAGGGGCTCGCTTCGGCTCGCTGGGGGCTACGCCCCGGCCCCAAAAATAAACGTTGCAAATTCGGGATAAGCGGGGAAATTTGGTGACTGGTTAAGTCGGACATTTAAATAATGACAAGGATTTAAAAATTGACCTTTTTTATGATTTTTTCCGGTTCGTAAAAAAATTTTTATTGAGGGCATTTTGCGGTTAAACCGTTTGAGATACGACAAAGTGACTGGGGCCTTTTTGTTGGAAATTTTAAATTTTTTCTTTCGATTGTGCCCTCAGATTGATCTACACCCATGGTTTAGCCGAAATGACTGGGAGGGGAAAATCTGCACGGGTCGCTATTTTTGAATTGTTTAGTATAAACATAAAATAAAAACCGACCTCAAGGCGTATTTTAAAAGGGAAAGGGGGTTTTATCACCAGGAGCTATCTAGTCAAGGGGAAATTCCCCGGGTGGGTGATTAATGTTAAGGAGGTTAAGACAAGAGGGGGTTTTTAAATTTTGTCAGGATATTGTCTGGTATATGAACAAATTCCAGGGGGGGTTACGTTTCCGGGGGTAAATCTCCAGGGGGTTATCGGTATACCGGATCTTCCCCGGGGGGGGGGGTTAGGTTTGGTGATGGTTAAAAATTTGGACATGGGTCATGGCGAAATTCCCCGGGGGTTTAATGTTACCAGGGGGGTTAAAAACATCAGGGGGTTGAAGGGAAGGAGGTTATAGGGATACCAGGAAAAACCCGGGGGGGGGGGGGGGGTTAATTTCCGGGGGTTAATGACACACTTGGCCTTTTTTTGAGGGTATTGTGTCTGTGAACATAATAAATATTCCCCTGTCCCTATCTCTATTTACGCTTAGTAACGCTCAGCCAAAACCCCAAGTCACTGAAAACCCTTTTTTGTAGATCAGTGATTTTTAAATCCCGTTTAAAAAAATTTTTTTGAGTTACGACCCCAAAGTTTAGCCCCTTCAAGCCCGGAATGTAAATTTTTAGGCGAAAATGCCAATATTTTCACTTAATCGCGTTTTTTGGTCAAATAAAAGGGAAAAATAGTAAAAAATCACTGGGCCTTTTTTGTAGGTCTCTTATTTCCTAAAAAAAACGTTTTCTTTTTTGACCTCCCCCACCCAAAGGTTTCGCCGTATCGACCCAAAAAAAAAAGTTTCGCGTAAAAAGTTACAACAAAATTGTACTAAACACGTTTTTTTGGCCCAACAATGAGAAGGGGAAAAGATTATTGGACCTTTTCTGTGATGCGCAAAATTTTTTAGTTTGATGGGTAAAAACAGATTTGAGCTACGCCAACGGTTCGGCCCCTATGGGTTGAAAAAATTATTTTTATCGAAAAAATCTTGGATTTTTAAATGTTGAGCGTTTGTCGCTTAACTGGAAATAAAAAAAGTAAG
>NW_025787281.1:0-16417 GCF_021130785.1 Homalodisca vitripennis
GTGAAAAACAAAACTCAAAACAATACAAAAAAATGAAATCACCAAAATGAGGATTCTGTTGATATTGATAAGCATGTCCGTGGAGATCAGAGAGATTGCGAGCCTTGGCGGAGTAAGATTCTTTATGTAAATCAATCTTCATTTAAATATCTAATATATCAAATTACATTAATACCTTATTTTACTATTAGATATATATATTAACCCACTTTCAATCCTATTACCCAATTATTACCCGCAAAACTAATCTCCCTAAAACACCTTCTGGTGAATCACGAAACTCCAAAATGTAATCTAATAAAAAAACATCTCAGTAGTATTTTGTGCCTGTTCACATGTCAGAAGTTATATAAAAACATTTATTTAAAAAATTCTATTTCTCTCAAACCAAATTTTAAGAATACAATACAATTTATTTGCAGCAACAGTTCAAATAATATAAAAATTATAAACCAAACAACGATAATGGACTGTTATAGAATATTGAAATGGTATTTTGTTACAAATAAATAACATGCTAAATCAAGTCTTATGATAATAAAAAGAATATTATTTTGTTAAAAAAGAACAACTATGCCAAAATTTAAAATACTTTATCCTCAGTAAATTCGATTCATAAATAAAAAAATTTTTAAATAAGTTTGGTTTTTTTTAAAAGAATATCAAACTTTATGATAATATTAAAAAAGTGTTTTTCATTATGTCACACTTTTTAAAATGTATTATTACTAATAAAAAGCTACAAATTAATTAGGGATGAAAGTTAATATAAAACATTGAAATGATTAATAACAAATAATAATTAAAAAGAAACACAACTAAATAAACATAAATAGAAGTACAATACTAAAAAGCATAAAACAATTACTTAATTAGGAGCAACAATGGTAAATGTCTCCACACCTCAATCACACATAAAACTAGAAAAGATTCAGTAATCCCCATATTAAACAGCTGCATTTAGATATTTAAATTTAGAATACACAAAAGAGCGATATATAATAATCTAAAAAACATTTGTAAAAAGTAATTGCGCGTATGAAGTATCTTCATTATTTAATAACTCTGAGAATAAAGATACAATTATTTTGATTAACATTCTTGGTATAGATGCGTGGGTGGTAAGACTGTCGTTTATGTTTTATATTTTTCAAAAACAATTAAATTTGTGCAATAAGTCCACTAATATACAGATGTTCAGTGTTTGGAAATTGAGTTAAGGACCACAAGATTCTGTGTTCTGCGCAAAAAAAATTTGCATATAAAGATAGGTTCATCCCACATACAAAAACATCTAGAGTAAACAATTCTTACACTAAACACCACACTAATCAGAAGCAAAACCATTATTTTTATTCTCTAGTCTCACAAAAATAAATTCACTAAAGCTGAAGTGCGCTGCATTTCAATAAGGTAACTTCCCACAAGACAGTAATAAAATAATAGCTGAAACTTTCGTTCCATGCAAAAGTGATACAATAAGTGCTATCAGATGACCCAAATGGAGGTTGGTTTCAATCATTTATTGTATGGGGGCCTCAGAAACTAATAAAAACCTTCAGTTGCTCATCAACCTTTGAATCCACCTGAGAAAAAGAAGAGTTTTTCCTCCTTGCCTGAAAAAAAATTTGGATACCATAAGGTAAGAAAACTAAAGAAAGCATATGTGGGTTACCGTAAATAAAAAATCCAAATATTACAACAATACGGAGTAGTCACACATTATAAAATCTACTCTCCACCCAATGTGACAATATTTAATGTACATTAATATTAAATTTTAACCTTAATCATTCGATCCAATTTCTTTCTTTTCTGCAGAATCGAAAATCCACCACAAGCAAAAAAACTTGGAGTAGAAGATTACAATCAGCACGGATCCGTGGATATACTGTAAGAATTCCTAAGTAAGCTTGCGAGAATTAGATTTACGCTTAAGTTGAAAAACAAAACACAACTACATTCTTATTGGCGAACTCTTTATACATAAACCCAAACTATTACATTTGATTGATTTATATTTGTGTTTTATGATTTTTTGTTAACAATATTGAGCTTTTATGATTAAAATGTGTTATTAAATATTTTTATTCATTATAAGCAAACATTCAACCATTACAACAAAATTATGTCATACAAAATCAAAATAACAATTAATTAGTAAATGGCTTGCTAAGTGCCTTAATCATAAGAAATGCGCATGAGACCTCAATTCAGCTCAATTAAATCAAAAGGCAAACAAATACTCTTTTACTTCAACAAAACCCCGGATATAATAGCCGGTAGAAATTCGCTACATACACCTCTGTTCCTACTTAACAATACCACAGAAATTATATATACTGCCCAACAAGATATATAATACCCTACTTTGTTGCGTTTGAAAAATACCGATCAAGAATTCCATCAATTTCCAATTATAAGTGTGCTCGTCGCCCAAAAATCGCTTACTCCTATGTTTCAACTAAATAGTTGATTCCAACAACAACAACGTTGACAGTGAAACGATATAATCAGTCAGTGTTTACCAGCCCTTCCGAATATTAGTAATAAAAATTTCTTTCACAACAACCATACTAACAAAAACAGGTTTTTATGACCTATTCTATGATAAAACTAACTCACATGCGAAAATCAGATTAACATATATGATATGGAACAGCGATAAACATGATTACGCGGAATATTTGCCATCTCAGCTATATGACGAGGTGCTGTTACTTTTGTATAAGTGAGTGACATTTTTAACCTTTCCCGTGCAGTCAAACATTAAATAAGCAATGGTGTGCACGTCAGCTGTAATCATCAGTGGATCAACTTTTACTAATATTATTCAGTAAGCTGTTGGCATGCAAGTTGGTGTATCTGACATAGCCGTTCAAAGTAGACAGACAACCCCTCTATAGAATTTTTCAGAACAAAAATGGATTAAAAAGTGAATTTTTGTGTGTAAGGCTCGGAAAAATGGCATATACCATTTTTACAAGCTAAATAAATCCGTCAGCTAGAGAGCATTAGGAAAGAAACTTCTACTGACAATACTAGCAAGTGGGAAGCTACTCCCCAGGCAACGCTTCAAGTTCTAACAGACAGTTTCCAATTGATGATACGGTTTACCTAGTCAAAACTAGTGGTGGGTTGAAGGGCTGTTTAGGGTTCCGTGAACCCAGAAAGATATGAAGTAGATCACGGCCGGAATGCATCGTCCGAAGATATGTAGATACTAAAAGATCGCATGGATGGTGGCTATTGTGACGAGACGAATATCGGCAGAATGAAACTGTGTGAGTTAGGCTTATATGGCTCGTAGAAGTATGCATTCTGCAACTGAACGGGATAACACATCACATTTTAAATGAAATCATTTTGAATTATTAAACATCTGTATGCAGTTGAGTGGGCAGGCTGATTAGTTACATCACGTCTCTACAGTCAATCATAATGAACCTACAAGCGGCCGGTGTGAGAATACTTCAAGGAGTGTTTTCTATGACGTGAGTGTTTCATAAAGAACTGTATCCATGGAGAGAAAGCGGAGTTTTGGCTGCCGTTTTGTTAAACTGCGGGTTGCGGACGCAGAACATGGGATCTGCCATCGACACACCACTCGCTAGGGACTGCGTAGAGAAACAATTTAAAAACAGTGGATTTGCCTACGTCTGATGGAGGACATGGTTAAAGACGCAAAAGAAGGTGCCAGATGGTGTAGGCACAGTTTATTGCGGTACCGTGAGTCAGTCCAAAGCAATAGGGATCAAATGTGTAATTGGGGGGGGCCGTACGGAGTCACTATTTTTGGAATAGCCAAAAGGTGTGTCATTACTACATTGATTTACCTTTGAGAAGTGATACAAACGATCCCCTTGGCGGAGAATATTATACTTTGTGGAGCTAATACTTATGTGGAAAACTAGACATTCGACTGTTGAACCAATTGAAAGCAAAAACGGCTGCTATTCTGTGCAATAAGAGAGAAATGCTTGCTGTTCCCAATAGGAAGAACCAATGCGACAATGTGCACGACTTGATCTATTCTGCTACTAAGGTCCAACGATTGTGTCAAATAAATGCGCATAGAAGCTGGGATGACAAACTGGGCGTATCCTTATCCGATCCACATATTCTAGGCAGATCATAGCCCACCTGCGAACACTATTCTTCTTGTTTCTGAAAACGCTTAAAGAAACTTGGGCTGAGGGGCCGGCTCTTAGCGACACGATTGGGTCATACATGAAAAGAAATTTTAATTAACTGAAAACAAAACGCCTAAGGTTTGAGGAGGCTAATTTTAGAGAAAATCCTATTTATTTAGAAGGCGAAGCCTAAAAAAAAATTAGAATGAGAAACAGCTGTAGGCCTCAAAAGTAATTGACAGCTAATGAAAGGGAAGCACATAAATAAATTCATGAAAAAATTACAAAACTAGTTTACATTATGACACCGCGAAAAAAAAATTTGTATGTTTCTGTAAAAATTACAAAAAACATCTCACTGGAGACTCTTAATAAAAAATTGCCACCTCTGTAGTTCACCAAAAAAGGCGTAATAGACAGCAACGTTTCGGATATGTGGCATTTAGGATTGGTAAATAGAAGTTGGGAAAACAATATGATTGTGTAGGTATTTTGATGCTTCTCATACTCACATCTGGTGAATGCTATGTGTGCTCGACGATGGGAGTCTTGTGGGCAACATTCCTGTGTAGTGATACACGGCAGAGCCTGGAACTGGGCACTCCACAACTAGGCTTTTTTGCGGTTCAAAGTTTCTGCAATGCCATTCCCCATTTCTCTTGTTCCATCTTCTTTTCTTGCTTTTCTATTCTTTAAATTTTTTGTAAAGTGATTAATACGCAAACGACCTCACCTGGACACCTTGACCGAAGGGGAAACAAGATTTCTCAAGTCCTTGAAACTGTTGTGATTAACACGCTCTATGTAACATATAGACCGTGATCGGCAAATTGTGCTGTAAATGTCTGTTAATCCTCTATATTCAAACCTATTACCAATACGTTCAAACGGTTTAACAAACTTATTAAAAATCAAAGGAATATTTAAATTGGGGGTAATCTAGCAGAGGAGTTTTTACATCGGAATAAAAATAATCTTAAGCTTTCTTTCAATTAATGAAAAAAATGGGCTTGATTACCAATTAGGAATAAAAATTAAACATGAGACACATTAGAGCACTTAGTGGCTTAGCTTTTCTAGATCCTTAAAACACTTTATTTCATTAGCACATATTCTATGAACAAACAAATTCATAGGCAGAGTTTTCAACAACAGTAAAAAACAATCGCTGGTCCATTATAGTGATACTAATAAGAGGCATTAGTGAAAGGGTAGACAAGTTTGTAACGAAAAACAGACATTTTTTTTGAGTTTGGCAGGGCCGAGGTAAACAAGAAGAAGACACATTCAATAATATAAATTTAATACTCAGCATTATTGTGTGATCGTCCTTGTTACTTGATGACAAAAGCAAGATCTTCTGGTGTTTCATTATTAAATATATTAGCTTGTACTCGATAACTTGATAGTTATCCAGTAGAACATTCCCGGCGTTATTAAATGTTAGTATCAAATTTGGAAAACAACTTCAGAGGCGTATAAGATGGATCATCGATAATATTGGCATAATTGCGGAATTAAGTAACAGGCTTAGTTGTTCTTAGACTGAGGCTAAATTTTATAATAGCAGCATTAAATTTAACCTTAAGGGATTTTTAATTAATTTATTTATGTTTTAATAACCAAAATATAGTTTAATATTATTACTTTAGTAAACACTATCTGTAATTATTTGTTTAATCTTATTCGTAGACATCCATTTACTTTCTGTGATCACTGACAGATTCATTAATTGATTTGAATATCAAAAGCTTTTAGTATTGGGGAATATTAATGTGTTTATTGGAATTTTTCCTTGCAAGTTTTTAATATGAAGAAAAGTGTTAACATAATTATTTATTTAAGGCTCCATTTTTAATAATCAAACATGTAAAGCATTGATCGGAAAAAGCCCCAAAAAACAATGTTTATAGTTTCTGCAATGTTACTAATTATTATATTCTAAATTATTGTAGTGTTTATTGGGCATAAACAGTAAGTGAACAAAAAAAGTCATGAAAGCAGCAGATTGAGCATTGACTGGATTTTGAGAACAGATTCTCAAGGTTCATTGGTGAATTTCGAACGTAATTGAGGGGTTCAAGATTTTGAGGAGTAATTTTCATCAAGGGCTAAGGATTGATTAGAACATCAAGTTTTCTTGGTCACTTTTCAAGGTTCTCTCAACTACACGGGCCTTAAGAATGGTTGATGTAGACCCATGTAAAGGTGTCGGCCATGTCATATGAGAGGGTTTGTGTGTATGTAAAAAATGCATACTGCAAGGTTCAGAATCTGTTCCATCTTGTTGATCACCTTGACAACACTATGTTAATGAACAACAATATGAATGAAGTATTATATATAATAATAAAACTAGTCCATGTTTTGCCATCCCATTCCCTGTCCCCGTGTCGTATCCGGCAAACGCTTTAATTATCCGTAAGTTATTTAGCGACCGCCGCTATGGAAGCATAACTTATCTGTGTTGAAGATAAATTATATTATCCAATGTGCTAGCAGATGTTAGATTTTATAATCCTTGATGTCTTGAGCTGATACAAGTAAAATCTAGTCAAAAAATGTATGTATGTATAGGCATGAGCATATGTACTTTTCAATATTTCACAGAAAGGTGGTCTAGTGGAGCCAACTCAAGAAGGCTTTAAATGTTCAAACACAAAAAATTTTTACGTTTTTAAAAATGAAGCCAATGAGATACTATCATAACACTTAGGGCGGCCCTGTCCAAAATATGTGTTTCAAGCATGAGTTATAGTACGTATCTATCGCTCGATAGAAGTTAGGCAGTTTTAATAATGTGCAGGGGACGGCCTGACTGCTGAAAACTTTTTCTTGTTAAAGTGAGGCCGGCCTGGTGTGCACGCTCGAAGTTACATCAATATGGGCATGAAGCAATAATAAACCTATCTTCCATGGAAATACTACAACACTATCACATATGCAAATTTTGGGCATAATGATCCGGTCATCATAGTTTACTATTCCATAAATGGAGTCAAACACAACAAACTTAAATTTTTATATATTTATAGATTAGCTGTTTCAAAAGTTGGCTATATACTATCCTTTCATTCATTTTTAATTTGAATTATAACCGCTGTCTCTAAAACTACTGGGCTAGCTGATTGTTATTTCCTAAAATATAAGCTAAGCTGTAGTCCGTCAAGTTTTATAATAAGGCCACAGGCAAACTCATTGCTTAATTACATATTGTGAAAACAGTATAAAAATTTATTTATTCAAACAATAACGAAGGTTACCTTAATGGTAACATCTTTTTTAAGGAAGGCCACAGTTAAATAATACTAAAAAACAATACTATTAAACAACTGATATTTATAATTTCCTTTACAATGTCATTGTTTGACAGAAGAGGCTCTATAAGTAAAGGCAAGAAGGGTATGGTAGTTTTTTTCGACTTATCTTTTGTTCTTTTTAAGGTTTACCATCGAAAATATAGGTCAAAAGAATTTAAAGCATATTTTATCTATATCAATAAAAATCATATCGCATAATTTAAGAATCACTAAACGTAAAAAAGTATATTAGGCGAACAAGGCAGTTAAGTAATTGCATTTATCAAATTTAAAAAAATAAAACTGATATTAATACATGGAATTTTTTGTCTTATTGTAGGGCTGTATGCTTGGCAAACATGATTTCTTGCGTAGTAGGATTTTCATAGATGAAATAAATTTTAGGCCGACGGTAAACTCAAGTTTTTAAAACTATGTGTCGTGTGGTGGATAAACGACATATTTTTACATTTAAGTTATTTTTGGTATGGCTAAACAGTATTTTATTTACAATTGTTAGTTTGCTTTATATATATGGTGGATAATTAAACACTAAAAATAATAAGATTCTCCTAGAGCGTAAAAATAAACCTAAATCAGCTATTACATTTTAAGCAACTCTTATGTATTTAGACACCTAATGTTGCTCAAAGATGTGCCGTTGTGAGCATGCATATTATAAGTTGCTCGGTCAAACAAGGATTACAAAAATTACATTATTTATGGTATTATTCATAATGAGATCCCGGTCGGATCGCAGCTCACTTATCTCTGTTCATCATTACTTCATTACCAATGTGTCAAAAGTAATAAGCGCACACGAGAGGAGGCGAGAGTCTCACGCATCTGGCATTCTCTATGGGGCCCATTGCCAATTGCCATTCCAAGTAGCCCTCAACGAATTCACTTAAAAATCATAAAAATCGCCCGCCACAGTAGAGCTTGAGTATGGGGGGCAGTACCTTGGTCGCAGTAAGAATTTAAGAACATGATTGTTGAGGCGCCCACGCAACCAATATACACGCGATACCGAGTACTTTTTCCACAAGCAATGGCATCACGCAATATACTTTTGATTCTCACATTGTCAAAAACTAGCTTAAGGAAGGAAACCTGTCAGTATTGGAATCATTTGCGGATTTTAGGACTATCTGGTGGTCATGACGATAGGGTGAGGTTATTTTAAATAATTAAATTTGTCCCTGGTAAACCGACTACGGAGATCTATTATATTATTTGGATGAGAAAAGTAGAGATTTAGGCACGAATCTCGTGGTTTAGCCAGCGCATTCTGTTAAAGAGGGCTGTTTATGCTCTCAAAATGAAAAGTTCTTATTGAAGAGGGTATTACCATTTAAAATTTTTTGATTTGCTCCCAACAAAATCACCACATCTCATTTGTGGGTAGCAACCCTAAAATATTAAAGAAAATAATTCATCCGAAATGAAACTTTCTATTACCTCATATGCGACCGATGAACTACCGCAAAAGGATGTACTATTTACTATAAACTTAATAAAGAAATTAGGAGGGGATGACCTGGGCCTTTTTATTGTCGCGTCTGTTAGTAAATTACCGGTGCGCTTGTGGCATGAACCAATTGTGACGGTTATTTTTAAGTTTTATTTAAACGTGAAACCTATACAGGAGGCTATAACAACTTGGGCAAATGAATGCTGCTAGCGGCGAATCTAAAAGCAATGACGCTATCGCGATATGTGGAAAAGAACTATTGTTTATGTAATCTGTTGGCAAAAAACAGTTAAACAATAAAGACATTAGAAACTGAGTTTCACCTAGATTACGATTCATAAAGATAAACGAATCAAAATGTTCTTTAATCCTATTTTAAAGTTGGCTTGATGATGCAGAGAGAGTATGGCAGATTATTCCACTTACCTTGCTTGTTTAACAAGGCTATCCTGTATTTAGACAAATTTGTTTATTAGCCTGTAGATCTCCGTTTATTCCTAAAAACAAAAATTTTGAGTAATATAAACGCATAAGTAGGTCTTATTACAAATTATTGTTATCCTTAAATTACATACCGTTTCTCAAAAGCTACTGGAACGTTACTCTTCGGGCTAGTGTGGAACGCAATAATAGTATAAAGTGACAAAATAAAGGCATACGACAGGAACATTTAAAAACATATAGATTAGAAAACCATGGAGTTTTCTCTAGTTCAATAAACCACTTTTGGACACAAAAGAACAAATCGATAAAAAAACTCTTTAAAAGTACATAAAATATGACTGTCAAAACACAAGAAACTAAAAATAAACATATATTGAAAGATAAAAATTATATATATATATATTTTTATCATTCTCTCTCTCTCTCGATCTCTCTCTGTCTCTCAACTCTCTAACTCCTCTCTCTCTCTCTCCTCCCCTCTCCCTCTCCCTCTCCCTCAACTCCCTCGCCCTCCCCCTCCCCCTCCCTCTCTCTCATTTCTTAATTTTTTTTATATGGGCACCTTAGTTAGAGTAGAGTACATGTAGAATATATTTCATGTGAGCAGCAGAACTAGATGGAATCCACAAAATGTGATTGATATATAAATCTGAATAATTATCGGTAATCCTAGGATAATTTCAAATATTTGATATTGATAATGTGTTTTTCCAGTTGTGATAAATAATCAGAATTTTAAAAATATCGAGCAATCCGTTGTGGAATTTAGGATTAAGAATGAACCAAACTCTATTGTGGGTCGAACAAGTAAAATATATTCATAACAAAGTTTTTCAGTCCATATATCAATTTAAAAGATTGTGTTTTAATCCTCCAGTGTTTATTAAGAAAATGTTAGTTTTGACTTTGGTTATATCATACTTTGATTACGCTAATTAAGCATTTTGTGATTTGAATGATACCTTAACTAGTAAGTTACAAAGGGGTCCAAAATGCGTGTATTAGGTCACATTTTTAATTTGAGAGGTTGGATGATCATGTAACTAGATACTATTCTAGGTTGGGATGGCTTAAAATAAAGGAAAGAAGGGATTGTAAATATTTATGTATGATGTATAAACTTTTTCAGACAAAGAAACCTGACTATTTGTACGAAAAAATATTCAAGATTGTTTGATGATTTCAATTTGAGAGAAACACGTTTTGGTAATCAGTACGCTTCAGTTTCCTATTCAATTAAGAACTGTATCGTATGGGAGATCTTTCCATGTTAATGTCCATTAGGCTTGTGAATATGTTATGTAATGATATTAAGAATAGTGTTAGTTTATGATATATTTTGTAAAAAACTCAGAGAGGAATTGTTAAGAAGGTATTTATAGATATTAGTTTTAATTAATAACATTTGTATGATTTAATTAATAAAATTAAAATATTTGTATGAGATAAAGTTGACGTGTATAAATTTAGAAGATACCGAGAGTAAGTGTGATTATTTTGTAGTTTACAATGTAGTAAAACGAGATGTAATAGTTATTCTTATTAAGTTAACTATAAAGCCACAACTCAATTGTTAAAATTCCTGTATTTGTGAAAGTTTGAAAAGCCTGTCTTGGTGGAGGAGTGGACCATCGAGTCCCTAACTCAAGGCAGGGTAAATTCCTCTCTACTACATCCTCTCTCTCCTCTCTCTCACACCACACACCACACACACCACACGCGCGCCGCACGCAACGCACACACATACACACACACAAATCTTAATTTATATACTTTTTTTAAGTAACAGTTCACTAATAAACAGTGCCGCATTTTCCCTATAGTGCCCACTAGGCCCCAGGCCTAGAGGCGCAAAAATTTTAGTTGGGCGCAATAAAATTTTTAAAAGTACACAAAAAGAAAAAAGTTGCGGCGGCGGGTGGTGTTGTGCGCTCGGTCGGGGCGGGTGAGGCCAAGGTCAACTAGGTCCCGGGGTGCGACGTTGACTCATTTCATTTGAGTTTCAATTGCTTTTTATTTATTCAAAACACTCCTATATATGTAAAGTATATATATATAGTATATATATAGTATTATATATATATATATACTACTAATTGTAATTATCTTTCATCAAAATTACGTAATTTAAGACAATTTACTGTAGAATTTCTAAACGTCTAGTTATTAATCCAGAGTCCTCTGGGGGGGGGGGGGGGGGGAAGCGCTCTTTGGCCCATGTAGGCCTAGGGCGGCCGAAATTGTAAATGGCGGCCCTGACCTATAAAGCCCCTCTATGAAATTAGAAGTTTAACACAAAAGGAATAATTTTTCTGATTTTAATTGTACTTGATGATTATATATTAGACTTCAGTATCCTATTATAAACTATTATCAATACAATTTAAATACCTTATTAGGTTAATCAATAATATTAAATTAGTAAGAATCCAGTGGCGTAGCGAAGGGGGGGTCCCAGGGGTTCCGGACCCCCCCCGAAATTTCAAGACATATTAACAAAAGATTTTTAAAGACATTGGAGCAGGAGAAAAAAAGGAGAGTTATTATTACTCTTGTTCTACAAACATTAAATTGATTTGAGATTTTAATTTGAAAGTGACCGTTGTTAAAAATAGAAATTGTCCCTTTCGTTTAAATCATAAAGTATCAAACGATACTTTTATGGCTCGGCACCTTCGGATAGTGTAAGATGGTAATCACGGTATTATCTATTGGGCGGCGGTCACGTAACGTCCGCAAAGTAACCTGAACCGTAACACGGCGAACAGTTTCAAATTAGTGACCAACATTCGTTTCAAATCTTGGGGATTAAATTAACTGCTTAGAATTAAGTTTACGGCGTTGATTTTAAGTGTCAATAAACTGTAGAACGTGTATATAAGATTTATCGAAAAAATATAAAAAAATCACTTTCAGTTCGGAAAATACACTATGAAAAAACTCCTACCTGATTAGAACTTCAACTAATTTGGACTTCAGTGGATTATGAAGGTCAACAGTGGTATTTTCGATTGACTTAGGACGACGAGTTTTGTTATCATTAAACTGTACACTGTACCTATAGTCCATTCAATTTTAGGTTTTTTTGTTTTAATACCTCAATTCTGCGGAACAAATTCCTAGTTGACTTGAATTTTGTGTATCCCCCTTCATTATGGCGTTTTTAAATGAAGATGGAAAAATCGACATGGATATCGTAGCTGGCATAAAAAGTTATAAGGGTTCAAAATTCAAAATGTTACGAAGAACCAGTTTATTTTCTCGTGAATATTCTCGCGATCCTATGGCTCGGAGGTCAATAAAGATTAATTATAAAAATTATTTCTCCATACGATTATCTCACAAAAAATGTCTCTTGCAGTTTTTCTGTAAAATCAACCCGTTTTTCGTGACAATAGAGTGCTGAGAAAGCGAGTAAGAAGGCACTCACATAGGGTATTTTATACCGTAATACGAGTGTAAGGCGTCCAACTCTATTGCTTTTTTTCAATGTATTTAAGTTAGAAAACTTAAACTCGTCGGAGTCTTGTGACGAATTATACTTATAATTATAAACGGCTTTAGAAATAAGTAAAATCAACTACAATAATTATACAATGACCTCCACTGGCGGATGTTACATTCGTTATTGTTTGAAGACTCGTCCTTTTATACCTGCTACTGCTCTCTCGGACTGAGTTTTAGCCATTGAAGACAACCCTTGTAGTAATAAAATAAGGTTTGTATTCATTGGTTTAGCTCAGTGGACAAATATTTCTTGAGTTTTTTTAGACGTTATTTTCGAAGTTTTGTGCTCTTGAAGCAGTTTTTCATAATGAGTGATAAATGTTTCATATGTAATGAATCGTTATCTAGTGGTGACGTAGTAGAAGTTAGACGGTGGTCTTACAAACATTAAAAAATGCTAGTGTTCGCTAGAAGTGATGGTAACATTGAATATTTGAATACTGTAACATTTGTAAATGTTCACAGTAATTGTCGTAAAAAAAACGACGTCAAGAAGGAGCCGAGTACATCAACATCTCCGGCAAAAGTCAATTCTTTTTGATTTCAAAAAAATAATGTTTGTTTTGTGGAGAAGAGGCAAGTGAAGTACATTGAATGAAAAAGAGAAAAAAAATACCAGACGCGCTATAAGAGAAGTGAGTACTACCTTACATTTAAAGACACAGTGGCTATTAAAAGCTGCAGAGGCGCGTGGTGATAAAATGTGACGGAAATGGAAAAGAGCGAGTAAATTTTGAGCATGACCTTGTCTTTTGTCGAAGCTAAGCACCATGATAAGTTGTTTCTTTCTCCATTTTTTTGTTATTTAGTAGAAAGAGTGATGTAAGGCCGTCCATCGGATGAGACTATCAGAATAGCTATGGACCAAATGTTTTCCATACCATGACGATTGTAAATTCAAATTGGCTGAGTTGAAAGATGCAATTCAATGTTACGTTCCAGAATGACAAGACAATTATAAACAAATTGATTGCTCGATATGGATAAGTAATAAAGTAATTACCGCGAAAAGCAAATATTTGACATCCATTTTTTTAAGAAACCAGGGAAAACAATGTTGAAACAAAAATATACTCGACTGAGAGCATCAACAAGTATCCACACTGCAAGAGAAATATTCTTTTTGCTACATGCCATGACCGGATGTGACTCACAACTTCAACTTCAACATCTTTTTTGGGAAAGGAAAAATTAAAGTCATGAAGATGTTTTGAAAAAAGACCCGTTTATACTCAATTCTGCAGGAATATTCGACAAAAAAAATTCGCGCTCAGGATCCCGTTGTCAATGCTGGAGTATACTTTCTACTGTACTAGCAATTTAACGGTACTCCAAAATCATAAAATTCAATTGACAATTAATCACGAGATACTGCATCTTTGGCTAAACTTAACAAGTACAAAGCACAGATGTGGTATCGCACTTTCGTATTATTTCCAACCCACTTTTTTAGCAGTCTCAACAGCACATTTATCGAGTCTATTATCAAATTTTAAACTTGGCAAGGAAAAGAGAAAATTGATCCACAACTGGGTGAGGTTGTTTAGTTGAAAAATAATATTATTACAGCCCAATAACAAAATAATGTCTTGCCACCAGCACCCGATTATCTACTAAATACAATCCTGTTGATGGTACCAAAGGTTGTGGCGGAAAATTTGATAATAAAAAGTGGATTGAGATGTTCGAAAGCTTGTAAACAATGTAGTTGGTTAGTCATGCTTTAAACGCAGAGTCCAAAAGAAATGATGAATGTTGTATTTAAATACAGCAATAAGTCTACTCTATTTTTTGTCAGCAACTTTTTGATGAAGTTGAAATTTATTGAAGGATATCGTCGGCCGAATGAATATAAAAGAAAATTAATAACACATAAAATTTTCCTTCCCCATTTTTCAATGTAAAAATATAATAATTATTAATCATAAAGATAAAAAAAGGCTATTATTCACAGATCGTGGTTTATGCCTATGGGAATCCATGTAAAAAAACGCGCCCATGCATTCATCCTCAAAGATGGGTGCGGATACGAGTGCATCTTCATAATGTAGTCCGCTTCTCAGCGCTCTAAGCCCGAAAACGGTTGACTTTACATAAAAATGCAAGAAATAATTTTTGTAAAATAATCGTATGAAGAATAATGTTTTATAATAACCTATATTGACCTCCAAGCCATAGGTCGCGAGATTATTGCGAAAACCGATTTTCGTGAAATTTTAACCCTTAGAACTTTTTAAGCCGGCGACGAAATATCAATTCCGATTTGTCACATCTTGTATTTTAAACTCCATATATGAAGGTTTATACCAAAATTCAGTCTCAATAGGAATGTTTTCCGCAGTATAAAACCTTAAATGACTGGACTACTAAATAATTATCGAGAAGAAAAATCACTTCCGTTTCGGTAAATACCAAAGAAAAGCTCTCCTACAGATTCAAGTTTTGACGATTTTGGATTTCACTGGTTGAGTGGTTTGAGGTTAAAGTGGTACTTATAATTATGTTAGTGGATGTTGATTTTAGGTATTAATTCAAACGCCGTCTAATGACATATATAATTATCGAGAAACAAAACATATAAAAATCACTTCCGGACAGAAAATACCGAGGAAATGATCTTACTGATAAGAAGTTCCGACTACTTTGGATTTCACTGACTGAGGTTATTATTTAATTTTCTCTAGTATACTTCCCGATCGGGAAGTGATTATTTTTGTTTTTTATTTTCTCGATAATTATCTATTTTAATTAGTCGGCGTTTGAATAAACACCATAAAATCAATGTCCTAAAAAATTATAAGGTACCACTTTGAACCTCAACCTTCTCAACCAGTAAAATCCAAAATCATCAAAACTTGAATCTGTAAAGATCTTTTCTTCGGTATTTACCGACCGTAAGTGAATTTTTTTTCTCGATAATTAGTATAGGTAGTCAAGTACAGTTTTAGTGATAACATAAATCGTCGTCCTAGACTCAATCAATACTACCACGTTTTACCTCAATAACTGAAGTCCGAAGTAGTCGAAGTTCTAATCATTAGAGTTTTTCAGGTGTATTTTATTTCCGACCTGAAAGTGATTTTTTTGAATTTTTTCCCCTTAATTGTATACACGTCTACAGTTTTAATGAATACATCAAGTCGTCATTATAAACTCATTCATAAATACCTCAATCAGTGAAATCCAAAGTAGCCGAATTCTACATACAGTAGTTTTTTCCGGTGCATTTTCCGACCGTTACTTTGTCTGTACCCGTGCAACGCTCAAAAATTGTCCCTCCTTTTCTTAAGGGTTTTCGGCCGTCAGTGGCCCAATGTCCCCGAAGGGTTTATTTAATTTTCTCCACAGAATATAGTTGTGTCAATTATACCGTTTTGAGCGAAGAGCTCTGTTTTTTGTCTTTTTCTTTCTTATCCAGTGAATGGTGTCTCTTCTCGGCCAGAATCGAACTTTCGTAAAGTTTCTGTACCTATACACCAAGAAATTTGTGGTACTAGAGTTGCCTGTGATATGTTGAATTTGCCTATAACATCTTTTCCACTTTCTTTTAAGGCGTAGTT
>NW_025787282.1:0-14290 GCF_021130785.1 Homalodisca vitripennis
ACTAATATCGAATTCGTACATTCAATCCCTTCCTCCTAGGCTGAAACACTCACTTTGTATTACTGACGCCATTTGAGATGCATGCGGTCGCTAAACCCGACCTGACGCTTACACGGTGCAGATCGCAATTGTAACAATAACTGCCCCCGAACTGACCACTAAACACTCCGATTGTCTCAGTCGCCCACTTTGTACTAATCTTGTTACTACTCAACGGGAACTGGAGGTGAATGAAACTACTTTTAGGTATAGAATAACGGCCGTGGGAATAACACACCTGGACCGGAGTTATCGAAGTTTACGGTTCATGACTGAGGTATTTAGGAGGTGGTAGTAGAACAAGGAGGGGGGAGCGTCATCCCTTGGCCAATAGGATTTATTCATTACGATATCTATTGCCAAACATACTTACATACACTGTAAGAAGACGATTTAGTTCCTGCACTATATAATATACCACAGATTTCAACACTTATTTATATAAAGTGAGAACAATAATGCAGAGAGAGCTCGAACCTTGAGGCACACCTACTTGGCGTTAATATACCATTCAGATAAAGGAACCGTTTGTTGTTTTTTAACATTGATAAACATCACTCAAGTATGAATCAAACCATTGAATGACTCTTTGGACTAAAATTATAGGACTCTAATATTGATAATAGTAGGTCCGTGATCGACGCAATCAAAGGCTCGGATAAAGTCTAATATCATTAACACGTTCACGACGACGTGACCCACCCCCCCCCCCTCCGGTAGGGTCACGGGCCCCATTCGTAAAGGTACGACAGTGACCCTCCGGCCGAATCACGTAACAATGCGTTTTTCTATATGGCTGTAAGATTTTATCACAGTCAAAGAATTGGCCGTTTAATGTTAACCACGTCTCACCAGGAAGATTGTGGGAAACATTGTAGGCTTATAATTCAGGAACTCGTTTACTAACACAGTGATTATTATAGGATTTTAAAAATATAAACATCTAGCATTTTTCATGTTGCCTATATGGACAACGGTTTTATTATAAAATGCAGCATGTGTATATATCAGAACATGGATTTAAAAAACGTTATTGACTTTGAAAATAAACATAGTAAGATATATAAAAACTATATGGCAAACAATGCAAGAGTGAGTAATGTTTTTACAATTTACTTTGTGCTTAGGAGTTAAAAACATAAGATTACACATATGAAGGAGAATTAGGACAATCATTGCAAAATGTAAGTGACTTTTCTTGCATCTTCCCATCGCCTCACTAGTTCTCAAGGTTCTGTCGGTCCAGTTTCACTATAACACGGCAGACTATCTTTGCGAGAAAGTTGCCGGGCAGGTCCTTTCCCGCCTGAGATAGTTTGTGGGTCAAGCATAAGGCCGCCTTTCTTACTTCTCCATTCTGGATGCACGCAGATGCCGGTGTTTGTATTCTGATTGGTGCACTCGGGTGCTTAGCAATCATTTTACTTATAAGTGCTAACTCGGAAAGCCTAACATGTCCATATGGTCCTTTTTAGGTTTACCCGTGGTTTGGTATACTACAAGTGGAAAATTAACCACGCATGTGCCCAAGAAGAAGCTCAAATGCTAACTTTCCATGTACCACCGAATGGTTATTTATTTTCTTTTTTTTTTTTGTTTTTTGTTTTTTTTTTTTGATTTTTTTTTCTTTTTTTTTTTGTTATTATAACAATTTGAATAAAATACTCAGAGAAGGGTGTATAATACTACGACAAGCCTGGTCAGAAACATCAACTCCCTTTTATTGGCTCCATTGTATGCCAGCACTGCCGACTGGCTTTTTAAAATAGGTTGTCCTTTGCTATTTTTTTCTACCAGTGTCTATTTTAAAAAATTCCCTTGGTTCCTTCTGCACGGGTAGAAATCATGAGGACACGCCTTTCTATCTTTCCAGAGTATAACTTTGACTCCCCTTTCGTTTTGGAAGAGCAGATTACTTTCGCCTTCTCTTTGATATTTATTCTGACGAGCTCTTTTAGGATTTATTGGACCCTGGTCTGCACGAAGGGTTTGCCACATAAGAATGTTTCTTTTGTGGAGAAAGAAATTCTGCGAGAGGAACAGAATTATAGAAGTTGATCGGCCAAATATATGTGGCGGGAACCCTGAAGCAATCAACATCATGAAGCTAACAGACAGTATTATTTTCTGGGCTTGTCCTTCCATTCCCTGTAATATCATTGTGCTACCTGCTTAAATTTTACAATTGTTAATACGTGTATGCTTCACCAGAACACAACGTGTTACTTTGATTCCAGACTTGTGTGTCTTGTTGGGGTTGTATTGCCTAAAATGAAGGGACCCACGCCAAGGCACCATTGTTTCGTCGATGACAATGTCTTCTCCTGGCTTCAAAAATGATTTGAAAATTTTGTTTCAGACTTATCAAACAATATTTCTTAATTTTGGCATGCCTTGGCTATGTTTCTGCTACTTCCTCATTGTTAGAAAAATGGAGGCAATTGAGAATTGCCTCAAAACGGTCCCTTTTCATGGTTTTTTTAATTACTTCATTTTCAAACAGTTTATTCTTGGACCCAATACAGTCTGAGTTGTGGAAGAGGGCATATTCCCATTATCAAAATGATTCCAAAAAACTTCATAATTTCTATCCTCGGTCACAGTCATAAAACCAGTTTCCCTCAATTAGAGATGTCTTGCTTACCTCATGGACCTTGATAAGTAATTACGAGCGTTCCTGGTTGGTTTCAGTTACTATTAAACTGTAAAACCTTCATCAGTTTAAATATAACTGCCTGTAAACTGTCTCATGGGATCGCTTCTATCGAAAGTCCTACATCAAACTCCTCTTCTCCAGTTGAAAGGGGAAGGAAATTCCTCTCAGTTAATGTACAGTCACTCCAGTTATCACTGACACAGTAGCTTCATTCAACGGCAGGAGGTGATGTAGTACGTGCATGGTTTCAGGTTCGTTCGGTTATTCAGGGGCCTTGCCCAAATTGTTTTGAATACCTACAATCATTTGGCATTGGTTCCAGACAGTAGAATTCATTAGATGCAGGGAGATTATAGTATGTGATGGTTCCAGGTCGGTTATCATTAGCTCTCACTGACCATAGTTTTGAATACTGGCACCTAAACTATTTACCAGTGTTTACCAACAATTACTTGACAGAGGAACAATAGTGCAGTTGTATTTATCGGGTTTCCATCTTCCGTCCTCCGTAACTTCATCTTCTGATTCCACATATTCACACATATCTCCGATGGGAAACATACTCCACTTTCCAGAGTATTGAAGGTTCACTTTAAAGTTCTGGATAATTGTCCAGAGAAAAAGAAAAACGCGTCTTCTTATATCTACAGTCCAATCCATTTTTTAAACCAGTCACTTTGCACCTTACAATGTTCAACATAACGAAAGAATAAAATGTAAACGATGTGAGATCCACGAAGTACAAACTGGTGTAAGTGAGGTCTAGAAACAAATAAATTATCATCTGTAAAACAAATGGCAGCAAAACAACGATTGGCCTCACGTTGTTATTTGGCGCCAAGCAGTCTGGCTGAGCACGAAAACGGAGCGCGGAACACGTGGGCTCTGAGAACAGCTGAAATACAGCGTGACTCACCGGTGGGTCACGACGTGCCTTTGTAAATACAGTATTTAGAATACGCGTCGTGACCCACCGGTGGGTCACGCAAAAAATTTTTGAAAATCATATGTTTGCAATAATATTTTTAGTTTTCGATGACGCATGGCCTTTTATATAGTCATAACAGGCCTCTTTGTGCGAAAATCTCAATTTCGTCCACAGGTCATACTATACCTAAAATGGCGTCGTCATATTAGAAACTGCAGTAAATATTGGTCGTCGTGAACGTGTTAAGATTGTCACTTGTCCCTTGTCCATAGCAGCCCTGATATCGTCTGTTATACTTATCAGTGCTGTATGAGTGCTATAATTAGTTCTATATCCAGACTGAAATTTACATAATATATTATTATTCTCTATGAATGTACAAATTTGTCTATATACAAGCTTATCTAGAATCTTACCTAGAACACACAGTATATTTATGCTCTATAATGCTTACATTCTAATGGATTGGCTACTTTTGGTAAAGGCAAAATCATTGCTTTTTTCCATTGCTCAGGGTATATACAGTTTCGATAAAGATGTATTAAAAATATGACATAAGACATCTTTTATTTCATGAAAAATTAATTTAATAAATTTTAGTTGAATTCCATCATATCCAACAGCATTTGATGAAATTGTAATTAATTCCCTGTGTATCACATCATTATTTACATTGTGAAATGAGAAAAACATTATATACATCCAAATTTAATCTTAATTGCTTATAATAATTTATTAATCCAACATTGATCTGATTATCTATACCACAAAAATACTTATTTAATTCATTGAGATTTATAACAGGATCAGACAAACACTTAGGTGCTTTACCTGCATCCTGACTCTTTACCACCTTCTATAAATCCTTACTAGTTTTATTAGGATCCAACAAAGATCCAAAATGCCTGTTTCTGGCGTCTCTCAACATACGCTTAATTCTGTTTTGTAATAGTCTATAATTATTCCAAACCATAGGTTCTTTAGTTCTTAAATACCTTTTATATACAATATCTCTGTCTTTCATAAGATTTTTCAATTCATCATTTATCCACGGGCAAGAATTTCTTTTCTTTGATATTTTTCTTTCAGGCACATATTTAATATACAGTTTGTCTAACATACTACATAATAATTCAACTTTTGTGTTAACAGATTCTCTAAGATAAACTTGATCAAAATTCAGCTGTGAACATTCATGCTTTAATTCGTTTACATTAATGTTTTTAAAATCTCTTATAACTATAACATCATTATTTTTATACAGTTTAACTTTTAAATTTAGTGCAATAAATACCAAGTCATGATACGAGATTCCAGATACAGGTACCTGACCAAATGTTTTAACTCTATTGCAGTCATTAACAATTAATAAATCCAACAAAGTGTCTGACTCAGGTAGGTGGTATGTTGACATCCAAATGGTAAAACAGATAAATTTAAATTGTTCAACAAATTTAACAATACAGTTTTTTCAGGAAATATTCTATCTGTATTTAAATTTACATTAAAATATCCTACAACTAACAAATTATTATATACAGGTAATAAGTTTGCCAAACATTCAAAACATTCATTAATAAAGCCCAATTTCGGAGGTTTATATACAGCACATAACAAAAAGTTTCCAACCCATGGATATTTCTATAATAATAAATTCTGGCTTTTTACAATAGACAGGATTAGACGTTTTTATTAATTTGCAATTTAACAACACATTTTTTAAGTAAATGGCCAGACCGCCACCTTCCTTTTCTTCCCTGTCATGCCTTACCATATTGTAACCATTAATATCATATGGTGGAGATGGTCATTTCTGGTTTTAAAAACGTTTCTGAAGCAACGATGATATCAAAAAGGCTGTCTTCAAATAAATTGAAAAATGATTCCTTATGCACCCTCAAATTTTCAACATTTATTATGCGGCTACTCTCAAAAACCCCCTAGACTGATCAAATTTATCTCTTAGAATCAGGTATTCCATCAAACTCTTAACTTACTGGTAATCATGTTATCGACCATGATAACTAGAAAAAATTACTCAAAACAAACCAAAAATCATTCCCAATTGACAACAAAAACATATGCACTCTAGCATCATACATACAAGAAAACTAAACTTAAAACAACGCAACCACAAAAATGATTCCAGCACTGTAACTAAACGAATGTCATTCAAACTTACCGAGGTCCTTCTCACTGTCGATGATGACAAAGCGCTCTCCTTCAGTTTTTTCTCATGAAGATCCGGCCATTCTTAACCCACAGGAAGGTGAACTGTTTTTCTCTCTTGATGACGCGCGCCGCATTTAGAAGTTTCCTCCTAGCTGGCGTTAGGCTTTCATTCACGTAGACTGATGTTACCTCGCCGTCCATGAAACCCAAGTCCCGTGAGTTCAAGTTCCTCTTCTGTCTTCTTTTAGCCAGAAACTCCAACATGTCCATCTTCGCGTGAACTTCACAAACTAATACCTCCAGATCTTCCAGCTTCGCCAGTCGCAATTTTATATCGGTAGAAGTTGTCAATCATTGTCGGATCAAAATTGAAATTAATTACTGTTGAAATTTTTTCAACTACACTGATCAAATTTTCGCCTTTTTTGCAGGTTACTCCGTGTATTTTCTACAACCTTGTCTCTCAGAGTTTGTTCCAAGTTGTTTACTCGATCGGATAATTCTATTATATTCTTTTTTAAGTTAGTGTTTTCTTGGAGTAACAATTCCCATATCTTTCACAACGGCATTTACTTTTTTTATTTACCTCTTCGATCTTTTTACCGTTGTCCACAATTCAGTCCGAATACGTCTCCAATTGCCGACGAAAATCACAGTTTGCCTCTTTTATCCCTTGCCTAAAGGCCCGCAACTCATTCATAATGTCAACAACAGAGGTGGCTTGCGATACGAAGACTGTGTCCTTGCCCTTATCAGTTGTATCGATAGCGAGGCTCAGCCCGGCGCGGCCACCACGCACACACACGCGACAGTATCCAAGTCCACCTGATCCTGGAACATGATCTGTCTTTGATCCAGGGTTTCCGGTACATAAGACGCAAGAAGGAGCCCCCGTGCAAACCGCCGCCTTGTGTTCGGCGCTGCCGCATTTCCAGCAGTTACTGCTCCTATCCGGTCCGGAACAGTTCCTCCTAGTGTGACCGTAGCCGAGACAGCGGAAGCATCTGTCTCCACCTCCACACGGCCCCGAATCCGGCAGACGACGACCCACCCGACCTTGATCTTCCCCCTTTTGGAGTACTGTCAAGGAGTCACTCTCGAGCAGCTCAACCACGGCCTTCCTCTGTTCTTGCCGGTTAGGCTTGAAGAGGGTAAACCCTAATTTCGCCACCAAGGACAGGAAACTCCCTGCTTAGGGCGTCCGAGATGTCGGCTTCGGTGGTCAAGGCATCCAGAGTCTAGGATCTCTCTAGCCTTGCCTTAGGGAACAATGGAGCGATCGAACATCGCCCCTGTCGCCCACCGCCTTCTGTATCGCCTCCTGGAGTTTTTTCCTTCTGTCGTCGCATTTTGCGATTTCCAGTAATACTCCTCCCGTGACAGTCTTCCTTATGTGGCGTACCACGGTGCCTGACTCTTCGGGAGTAACTCCAGCCCTCATTGCACCAAGAATCTCGGCGTATGACTTGCCAGCTTTAGGCTTGACAATCACCACCTGCCTCCCAGGCCTGGAACGCGGGAGTTTCTCCGGCTTCTTTACTTGTGGGGGAGGAGGTGGAGGTAGGTCTTGCCTCTTCCCGCTCTTATCTACGGCCTTCGCTTTCCTTTTTTTTTCTTTTTTGAGACTACCGGGCGAAACTCGCTCTCTTCTGTCTCGTTGACAGAAGCAGGCTCTCCGGCGTCTCTCTGCCGCTTTTCCTCCCTTGGATGTTCAGGGGGACTTCCGGCCGCTCTTTTCCCAGCCGTGGTAGAGGCTGCTGCCACCATAGATGGTGATGGGGCCTGAGTCTCTTTTTCGCAACTTTCTCTCTGCAGTCTCTCCATCGATATCTTCCAGACCTGCCAAAATGTACCGATCAGATCTAGAGACGACTCCAGAGAGATCATGCCATTCCTGACTGCCGTGCTTAGGCTCTTTTGTCTCGACGTAGCTGCTCGCATGTCGAGAAGGACGTCTTTCATCCTCTTTACCTCCGTGAAGATGGTGTCCGCCGCATACTCCATGTTCTTCCCATCGGGGGAAGCCTTCCTGACTTCTGACTGGTGTCTCCTCCGACTGAAACTCATCAGAGACAACCGGTGTATCCGTCTCTTGTGAGGCACAGGAAGCCATGGCCTGCAGAGATGCCGAAGGCGGAGTCTCGCTATGAGGTCGCGAAGGAGGGGACCTTAATAAACGACTACTCTTAGCAAACGGGTCTGCAGTACACGAAGGGAGAGGGGGGAATTCCTTCTCCAACCTTTCTGTATCGTTGTCGATGGGTTTTTGCAATTCCATACTTTAGGTTTACCAGCGCATCGTGCGACAAGGGCGGCCGGGAAAAATCGGGAACGGGGTGTACCCTCGAGGACTGAGCCTCTACCCCAGTTCCCTGGGGCCCGACCTCCGTACTCCCAGCACCGGAAACCAGACGTGCCGGGGGCCGACCGTAGCAATGCAGAGTCCGACCTCTGCATCCATGGCGCACTTCCTGACTAGGGCCCGAAGGGGCTGGCTCCTGGCGTCATACCAGAGAAAACACCATCGGCAGTGCAAAGCACACATCAGTCCCTGCGACAATTCAGGGACACTCCCCGGGTTCTCCGGTATGCGCCGGTCGGAAAAGAAGGAGGAAGTGACACCCACGTGGGGTCGAAGAAAAGAAGAGGTGGGTGAGATTTGCCCAGAAAAGATAAAAGATGTCGAGCTAAGATCCGAAAGAAAGAAGAAAGACCTTAGCTCTAGAAGGACTTGTGAGGAGAGTCTCACAGCTAGGCTCAGGTAGCCCCGGGGTCGCCAGCCTCCCCGAAGAAAGGGGAGGCCTCCCGTGTAGTCGAAAGCCGTGATGTTCCAGGATCAGGTGCCTGCGGGGTTTTCAAGAAAGCCCTGGACGACAGGAAAGCCCGTGCTAGGCCACGAAAATGATCCGATTTATCCAGGCCAATCTGCAGAGACGTCACGCTGCGGACGCAATCCTTGAACAGCTGGCCTGTGAGACCAAAGCCCAGATAGTGATCGTCAGTGAACCCGTCCGAACCAAAACCAGCTCATCTTGGTTTTACGATGGACTCGGCACTGCGGCTGTTTGGATCGCAGACAGTCGTGGGGTCCGCGTACTGAGTCATGGTTCCGGTGACGGTTATGTCTGGGTTAAGTTGAACAGCGTTACCATTTACAGTGTGTAACCTCTCCCCCAATTACTCCGCGCGAGAGTACCTGGAAAGGTTGGAAGCGCTGGAAGACAGTCTCCGAAGCGTTCCCTGGGCGTGTTATAGTGGCGGGTGACTTCAACGCCCGTGCGGTCGAATGGGGTATGCCCGTGACTAACGTGAGGGGAAGACATATTTTGGAGATGGTCTCGAGACTCGATTTGGAAGTCGCGAATAGAGGGACAAGGCCGACCTTCCGAAGCACTAGACATTACGATGATATCGGCCGATTTGTTTTGTTTCCTTTAGTAGCGGAATGGCGAGTGATGGAACGTCTACACTGCTAGTGACCACGAGTTCATCGCTTTCCATCTCATCGATAATCGGCTGCAGCGGCTAGCGAATACCCGAAACACTCTTGGCTGGAATCTGGCTAAGCTGGACAGGGAAAACTTGTCGAGCAGCTAGATCGTAGTATCGAGGCTGGTGTTCCGGGGTTTCCCGAGTCCACTGAAACAGCTGAGGTTGAGGCTTATATCGACTCTTCCATGAAACTGATAGAACACGCTTGCAATTCGTCAATGCCTCGGAAACGACCTTACCGGGGCCGTCGCCAAGCCTTCTGGTGGACGGACGAAATTGGCGAGCTCAGGAGAACTGCACTAATGTGCAGACGTAGAGCGCAGCGAGCTCGAAACCGGCCTGAAGCTATAACTAGGGTCGGCAGAGCAAAAAACAAAAGGCTGCTAAGGGAAAGCTTCTGAGTGCAGCAAATTCGTTTGAGCCAAAGGCACGATGCTTGCTATAAGCTCTGCCAGGAAGTTGACTCGGACCCTTTGGGGGAAGAGGATACAAACTTTGTGCGAAGAAAAGCTAGGAAGGAATATGGGAAAAGCACCGGAAATGCCTAGCTGGAATTGATGTTTCGGGAACGATCGTGGAAGCTTCTCTTCTTTCCCCAAGTCACCCTGTAAGGCGGGGAGGAGAAGAGTAGCGAGACCCGGTACCATACGTATCCCCATTTTTTTACTGGAGCAGGAGCTTTGTAGCTGGCGGTGTTTCTACCAATGCGCAACAAGAAAGGCTCCTGGACCTGATTGGCATTCCAGCTGAGTTTATTTTTGAAGATTGGTGGCCGGGCGAGTTTATCCGCTCTTTGCTGCTGAACATGTTTTAATGCAATGTTTGGTAGCGGGTCGATGTTCCCGTTCGCGCTGGAAGGTTGCTAGGTTGGCGGCTGATCAGCACAAGGATGCAAAAAAGTGGTTTCCCGAACCTCCACCGTCCGGCATAACAGGCCATTTTTTTTTTCTTTGTTATGCTTGGGGAACGAGAAAAAAACCGCGCGGGGAAGCCTCTATGAAAGGTTGCTGAAACCCAGGTTGCTGTCGTCCCATACGAGAAGCCGCTGCGGAGATCTACTCTCCCCGGGCAGCAGCCATGGCTTTTCGAAAGCCGATACTCATCTCTGAACGCCCACTTACAGAGGTGATTCAGTGCCGGTCCAGCAGGCCGAAACAGCTTGTCACCCAACCAAGGCTCGGCCGATTGTGCTGTTGGTTACACTTGACGTAAAAAACGCGTTTAACACTCTGCTCGAGTGGGAGGACAAAGCTAGAGGCGCTTGGCAGCGGGACTTCAAGTGTGGGCCCGACTATCTCCTGGTTCCATATATGCAGGACTACCTGAAGAACCCGATAGGCTATTGTATGAAACCAAAGACGGAAAGGAGACACAAAAGGAGGTCACTGCCGGTTGCGGCTCAAGGGTCTATTCTCGGCCCAGAACCTATGGAATGGTTTCATTACGATGGTTTGCTTCGCCTCGAGATGCCCCACGGACCGTCCCTACCTCGTGGGTTATGCTTGATGTACGGTGGGCTGCAGTCCATCACGGCGAGGACGCCGGACTTGGCACAGTTTACGTACGGCCCTTAATCAGGTAATGATTCGGGTACAATGCCTGGATGACGAGCCAGATGGACTTGAGCTCTGGGCGGTCTCCAAGACCGCAAATCGTTTTTTATGCTCCACCATCGACGGAGAATCCCCACTCCTCTCAGATCTCCTATGTGAATAGTGGGGGGTGTCGAAGTTTTTCGGACAAGGACTGCGGCGAAGTACCTGGGTGTTGTTACTCGACTGAGCCCGTCTTCGGTAGTTGGGAGCCACATTACAGGCGGGTTGTGTGGACAAAAGTCCTCTAAGGTGGTTATGTCTCTCCAGCAGGCTGATGGCTAAACGTAGGAAGCCCTAGGTCAAGTAAGAGGACGCCTCCTCATGTCCTATCTAGTAAACTCAACCCTTTTTGGTAATGGCGCAGAAGGTGTTGGGGGCGGGTGTCATATGAGGATGAAGGCGAGTACAGTCAAAAGCTGTTATCGGTACAGAGAAAGAGCGGCACTTAGGGTCGCCTGCGCCTATCGCACGCACCCGTTTCCGGTTCAGCCGTGGTGCGGTCTCGGTGGCTGGGGTGATTCGGCTTCATTACTGAAGACCTGCTGCGGCCATACGAGAGACAGACCGTCTTCCGGAGGCTGTCCGAGCGGGGTAGAAAGGATGCCTTGGCTGCTGCCAGGGCGGAGACTCTGCAGGGTTTCGGCAGCTGGAAGGTGGACGGGAAGGAATTGGACGGCCGCTGGACCTTCCGTCTCATTCGAGAGCTTCAATCCTGGATAGATCGTGGCCACGGGGAGATTAGATTTCTACCTGTGTCAGTTTCCTGACGGGGCCAACGGTGTACTTTAGGAAGGTACCTCATACAGATGGGAAAAGTCAGGTCCGGCCTCGGTGTGCTTATTGTGCCCGGAGGAAAGATGATGATGTTCATCACACCTGTCTCGCTTGCGGGCGGCTTCACAACCGAGGCCAAGGAAAAAACAAACACTCGCCACCACAAGTTGGTTGCATTGTGTACGACGTGCAGAGACCATTGTGGAGATGATGCTAAGCAGAATGAGGACGCCTTTGAATGCCAGTCAACCACTCAGCGTACATGCGATCCTTCATCAGTGGGAAGCGTGAAGACGGATGCCTGCTGCTGGCTGACCCCTAGCTTCACGAAACAGAGTAGTTTTTGGGTCCCTGGTTGAGACATAAGTGACACACGGACCAAGTCAAGATGTCCATCCGGAAAGGGGTTCCGGCCTGGCTCATCTCCGTGGCCCGTAGGGGGTTATAGTGGGTAGTCCGCAAAGGAGTCCCACACTCCGTGCGCAATATGCATTCCCCCTACGTAAAAAAAAAAAAAAAAAAAAAAAAAAAAAAAAAAAAAAAAAAAAAAAAAAAAAAAAAACCAAGTCCGCTTCGCCTTGACGTAATCGTCTTTTGCCAAGCACAGGTTCTGTGCACTTCAAATGAAACCATGTTTTCCGCATTTAACTCACTGAATTTTAAAGTGCATTGTGAGCGAAACCTTTCTTCTTGCATTTTCCACACGAGCTTCTTGTTTGTGTCTAGTGTTAGATTCTGAATCGTTTTTTGATTCACTAAACTTAGGCGTGGATTTAACTACGGTGGGTGGTTAAGCGGTGTTTTTTCAAATCGCTTCTTAAACTCTTGTTCCGCCCTCACATGTAGCAACATTTCCTATTAGTGGCGAGTGGATTCAATGATACTCGAAATCAGCTTTAGGAATACATTAAAATAAACACTTAAACTGAAAGTCACCTGAACACTGAAAACACTTCAAAAAGTCTTCAGTTGTAGCACTTTCATCATTACACTTGAAACCAAAACATTTTAGTAGATATAAGGATATTATTAATATGGTGCAAAACAAAAATGAACACAAAAAATTGCGTTTAAAATCTTTAAATGGCGACTGTAAATAATAAATCGAAAGAAAACCGTAATTCTTTCTAATCAGGTAAGCGTTACAGTAAGAGTGGAGCAAACGGAGCTGTACACCACAAACGTCCTCGCGCCACCGGCTGTCCTCGCCGCAACGCGGTCTGAGAGGTTTGAATACAAAAACCGTTAACCAATTATTTCCTAATACCATTTACAGTAATCCAATTTCTTTTGCTATAAGTACCAATCACCGTGTATAACTTAGACCAGCTTCTACTAATTGTCACCTCTAACGAGCGGCATTAACCAACTTTCAATACGTTAACTGAAAACAGAAATATGGGTAATATATCTGAAGTTTTGTATCGCATGCTTTGTAAATTTTCCGTGTAAATATAAAATAAGCGGCCTGTTTAACGATAGAAGTGTTCTTTAATTGGTTATAGTTGTATGAGAAAAGTCAAATTCAATGTGTAAGGGACCTGCAGTCGCTAGTGTTAAAGTCTATTCATCTTTATTACAATCACGAGGAAATGTCATTTATTATAATGAACAGTATCCTGAAGAATGAGACCTAATTATTGAACCGCAACAAGAGCTTACCTTCAATTCGAGAAAATACACTAATTGAGTTTGCCTTTTAGCACCTAAATTCCGTTATATTATAAAAAAGTTTGCTGTCAAAATACATTTTTAAACTTTACTTAAAATACTTTTTTATATAAATTATGAATGTCTCCATAATGTTCCGCCGCCCCAGAAATTTGTTACTTTAAACTTTTAAATGTTACTATAGCATAAATGCCAGCCCTGTATGCCAGTTATGGTGTATGCGTAACCATAACATGAAAAAATAAAAACTTTATTTGTCAAAGTTTTAAGAAACGAATTACAATTTTTAAATATAGTATCTTCTTGGCAGTTTAAGGGGACTTTGGCTTCTGGTTGGTTACATGTTGTCGTTCCTGGAGAACGGATAAAAAACAGATTATATGATTATTGTTAGGCTACTGGCTACTCCTTCCTTACCAAAAGACTGTTGTTTAGAGGGAGATTGGAGACTGAGTACACCGGGGTAGTTAACCGACAGAAAGTTAACCTTATAATCAGTTCTTTTTCCTATTTCCTGCACAGTCAGGACAACCTGATCCTTAATTCACAGTAAGTACTTCACTTCATACACAAACTATTCACAAATTTAAAATTTAATTATGAAATTGTTTTCAATAATAATTTTATTCTTTGTCTTTAGGAATGAGATATACTACTGATACTTAAAAGGATATTAATAACATTCAGAAGACTAGTACAGTAAAAGTATTTGGAATTAGTTTTACTTTGATTGTCTTTTAATTTTATTTTTTTCTTAATTTCATAAAGTAATTTTATATTTTTTCATCTAAGTTAAACATTAAACCCTTGCATCTGGCCACAAAATATTTGGATATAGACTAGGTGTAGCCTTTTACCTTTAATAAATTAATCAATAATCTGATACCTCTTATCTATATTAAATATAAAAGTGTTTAATTTATTAAAGTTATCAAACATCAATTCCGATTAAAAGGACCATTT
>NW_025787283.1:0-11689 GCF_021130785.1 Homalodisca vitripennis
CAACTACGGCACTGGATACCTGTACAGAGAAAGCTCTAGTTCTAGATCACGAGCAGGATTAGGGACATTTACCATAGTTGTGTGTTACAAGAGATAAGCAAAGTTTCTATAACTGACATACGATTGCCTTCTTCAAGGCGAAGCATTAAAATATCAGCATAAAATGTATAATCTTTTCAAACAAATGTGACTATCACACTAAAAAAGACTGATGAGACTAATCACACACCTTTAATAACAACAATTCCAGAACATAGTTCCAACAATAGAAACTGAAATTAGTCAAAAAATAGAGACATGTATAAGAATTAAATTCTTTACTTTTGTCCTAAATGATTTAACTCTTGTAAATTAGGACGGTTGGAAAGGTATTTTACTGTATAAATGAAGTTTTAGAGTTTATTTTAATAAGAGCTTAACATTTTCCTTTTTAATAACATTTTAAAAATTACTTATTTGTATTTTATTTGTGGTTTTTATGTAAACAAAACCTATTCTAATGTGTAAATGAAACATTTAACAGTCAGCTATTATTTAAAATATCATGGTATTTCTTTACCGTCGATGCGGGCTACTTTGGCCCTGGAGTCCTTCTTTGGCCCAAACTGGGAAAAAATACAACATTCTCTGTTTACCTTCAGGAAGCAGTATTTAAGCTATTTTCATTAGTTTCCGCTAGAGTGCAGCACACAGCACGCAGCAATGTCTACCTAATAGTTCCATACCCTCCACTAGGAGCAGCAGTGGTGGTTTTGTTTTCCCATCTTTGGCTTTTGTGTAAACACGTGTTTTTACTACTCTCTCAAACTTTCACCTATGAAAACAGTTCTACATTTGCTACAAGTCTGGTAAGTACGTATTCACGAACATAATTCAATACTTTACTCATTAGTATAGGTGTATTTTTAATTACTTCAAAGGTTTTTATTACAAAATTCCTTAACAACTTGATGTCTTATAACCTGAAATTTACAACCTTCTTTGGCCCAGGTTTTGTCTGGGCCAAAGTAGGTCGCAATTTGTCAAACCTTGTTTTTACTGTCAGAAGTGCTCTAAACATAGGTCTAATGGATGTTTTTCTATCTCAGCCAAATTAAGTCATTCCAGTTGTGGCTGCCAAGCCACCAGACTTATTAAAATATTCCATATATTACTATAATATTGATATGCTTTAAAATTACAATCGTGTTTACATTTGGAAAAATCATATATTTTATTTATAACGAAGCTTGCATATGAATTAAACTGAGTTTCTTTGTACTACTACACCAATAAATTATCAATAAAAAAATCAGGTACTGGTAATAGGACCTATAGCAGAAGTGCCTCATCACTAAAATCGTTGAAAATTATTTGAAAGCCGTACGGTACTTTTATAGTACAAATATTGCAGGTTAGGCACTTCTGCTATACTATTACCATACCAAAAAGCACTTAGTGGACTCTTTTTATTGCATGCATTTGTTTTCAGGCAGTTTATGAAAGATGCCGTACAACTACAAACGTCAGCCTGGGAGCCGAAGTTATGCTGACTACAGTCAAGAACATCTTCAAAAACTGTTTGGAGGCTGTCAAGTCTGGCGAAATGACACAGCGGCAAACCGCTGATCATTTTAAAATACCGCGGAGCACTATTAAGAACAAACTTAAACATTTGTTTTCAAGCACCCCGGGTCACCCAAAAGTATTTAATGAGGAAGAGGAGCTAGCACTTGCCAGTCATGTTGACAAAATGTTGTGAATTTGGTTTCCCAATTGATGAACTGGATTTCAGATTTATTGTAAAAACTATGTTGCAAGACGGAAAAAGAATTCAGTGTTTTACTGATAATTTGCCAGGTCGTGACTGGGCTAAGTCTTTTTTAAAAAGACATCCTCAACTAACAGTGAAGTTTACCTCCAATATAAAAAGAAATCGGGCCCAAATTGATGAGAAAGTAGTTTCAGACTACTTTGGGCAGTTGAGCAGAGTAGTAGAAGGTGTTCCACCCGAAAACATATACAATTATGATGAGACGTGCATGTCTGATGACCCAGGTAGGAAAAAAGTAATTTGCCGAAGAGGGTCTAAATACTTAGAAAGAATCATGAATTCCGCAAAATCCAACATTAGTGTAATGTTTTGTGGGAATGCTAATGGAGAATCAGTGCCTCCTTACATAATTTACAAAGCTGAGCACTTGTGGACCACATGGTCAGAAGGTGGTCCTGATGGGGCTCTGTATAACAGGCCAAACAGGGGTGGATCGATGGAGCTACTTTTGAAGACTGGTTTACAGCTCACCTTCTTCCAATCCTAAAGAAACGCGAAGGAAAAAAAGTTGTCATAGGAGACAACCTCAGCTCACATGTGAGCTTAAACGTGGTCAGGCTTTGTGAGCAAAATGATGTTCATTTTGTATGTTTGCCTCCAAATTCCTCGCATCTTACCCAGCCTTTGGATGTAGCCTACTTTAGACCTCTCAAAATGAAATGGAAACAAGTCCTAACACAGTGGAAACAGTCTGAAAGTGGTAAAACTGTTGCAACATTACCAAAAGACATTTTCCCGCAACTGTTAAAAAGGAGTTTGGATGAATTGGAGCCCAACGTAAAAGAAAATTTAAAGTCTGGCTTCAGGAAAGCTGGTATACATCCAATTTAAAAGGAAGAAGTGTTAAAACGTTTACCTTCCACTAATACGTTTGTTAATTTGGAACTAGTAGGAGAGTCTTTCATCCAACATTTGGAAGAAAAAAGAAAAGAAGTTGTGAAACCCCGAATGACAAAAAGGCAAAGACTAGAAGTTTCCTTCAGGAAAAAGTATTACAGCAAATGACATTATTCAGTATGAAGAAAAGAAGAAAAAACAAAAAGATGAAAAGAAAATGGAGAAAGAGAAGAAAAAGCTAGAAAAAGAAATTGAAAAACTGAAGTAAAATGCAGCAGAAGAATTTAGGAAAGAAAGGAAAGTCTAAAGGTAAAGCTCTGAAGAGGAAAAACCCAAAAAAATACTTGAACCTCTCATCGACGGATGATGAGAGTGATTACAGTCTTATTTCATCAGGTCACAGTGACATGGTTTTTTCTAATGAAGACGAAGAGCAAATTGAAACTGTTGTTGGTCCTGAAGAAGTCATCCAGGTTGCATCTACTTCTTCCAATGCGATCATTTAACAGAAAAAACAAATAATTCTCAAGAAGTAAAACCTCAAGACCTGTCTCCAAGTAGAGAACTTCGTTGCTGTAGAATGGAATGGGCTCAGGTTTCCCAGGGATAGTTGTGCAAGTGTCCGAAGAGGGAGCTGTCGTTGAATGTATCGAACGCACCAGAAAGTTTTGGAAGTGGCCAGCTATAAAAGACTCTTTATCCTACAAATGGTGTTCCATAAGGAAAAAGATTCAACCTCCAAAAGTAATGAAAAGAGGACTGTTCTCTATCAATGATTTGTAACACAACAACTAGGCCTAAAGCCACATTAAGATCATTTTCACTGTCTTAGAAATACAAATGTTAAGCTTAAACATGGCTTTATGTGTATTTTTATTTATAATAAATAGGTTTTATTATTAACCCAAGTCTTTCATTGGCCCTATATAGTATTAACATGCTTTTAAATAGGTAAAACTAACTTGGGCCAAAGTAACCCAAATGCAAGGGTAACATTGGCCCAGACAAAAAATTTTTGAATGTAATAACACTGAAAATGAAACTATACCTATTCATAAATTTACTTGAGGATAGTCTAGGCATATAAAAAAAATTAATACGTCTTTGAAATACGAAAACTAATGAAATTATTGGGATTAGATTACAGAAAATACAAAACATGGGCCAAAGTAGCCCGCATCTACGGTACTTTGGTTGTGGACTTGCACTTTTTGTGACCATTATAATATATTATATGTTTAAATAATGTAATTCAGAAGTTGAAAGTTCATTATTTGTTTTTATATGTAGGTCAACTACAACATACTTTTTGAAATTTCAATATATTGTGACAGTTTAGCAGTTTGATGAGTAAGTAAACAAGGTGTAGACGATCGCCATTTGAACATGCTGAGTTGTAGTACACTCCGCAGTCACCAGGAAAAAGATAATCAAAACGTACTTTAGAACAAGCTTCAGAACATTCTCTCAAAGACTTCACAAAAATACGAGCTTCAAAATGTCTTCGTGACATTACAGCGTTCCTGACAAGACGGACCAACTAGGACATACCTTCGGAGATGGATACACCAGGAACTGGAGCCGGCTCTTCTTGGGGTAGTCGATGGAGAGCGCGTGGAGCAGCAAGGCGGTGAGCCCCGAACCTGTCCCACCGCCGAGGGAATGGAAGATGAAGAACCCCTGAAGACCGTCACAGCCCTCCGTGATCTTGCCGATGCGGTTGAGCACCTGCTCCAGCACTGGCAAGCCGATGGAGTTATAGCAGCGGGCGTAGTTGTTGGCTGCATCCTCCTTGGCGTTGACCAGCTGTTCGGGGTGGAACAGCTGGCGGTATGGTCCCCTTCGAACTTGGTCTGTAAATCAGAGATCAAACGTGTCAACATGATCGTTGTCGAATAGACTGGTTGAGTAGAATAATAATAATATATTTATTTTCTCGATCAAGCATTACAATAGTACATAACAATTACAATAGTACAATTAATTTGGATAAATCTGCGGGTAAACACACGTACACGAAAATACTCTGCCACTAGCTCGTAGAGCTAACATAGTCTTTGTTTCGACACTCTAACAAATAAAACAAAAACAACATAGTATAGCATGAAAATAAATATCAATAAATATGGTCTTTTACCTGATATGCTAAAGTAAATAATTGTGTGTTATACACTATCATTGTTAAATACATATTTGGCCCATATCTGTTGAAATTTATAAAAATGTTGTAGGCCGTTGCACATTACAAAACATATTTGGTTGGAGTAACTTTTGTTGTAACTGAAATAAATCTTTTATAAATAAAAAATGTAAGACAAAATAATTTTTAACCTATAATTGTTTATGAAAATTGTTTATATTCCTTCGTTTATAATGCATTTTGTATGCAGTAATCTATTTATTTTTGATCATACTCTATTCTGTTTAGTCGTTAATATTCTTCAAACAGTTGACTATTTATATTTTGTATTACAAAACTAAATAATATAATAACTATTAGCATTGAACATTTCTATGAGCCCCTGATCAAGGTGAATACAGTTTGCAGAGCAGGTAAGTATTCAAATAAACACTTGCATTTTGCAGGCGCAATGACAAGGGAATCGGCCAATCCCAGTTTCCCGAGTCAGCAGTCCAGTCCACACCGTCATATTGGACATAAAAGTTTATAACCACGCAGAAATGCTTTAGCTCTCAATATCCCTTCTCGACAGTCGGGCATTAACACAGCTTTATCATTAAAACATTACTTTTAATTGGATAGTTCGAATCAAATTCAAGTTGCCTTTATATTTCACAGGCATAAAAAGTTGCAAATGTAGTAAATGCATGAAAAAAGTATAACAAACTTTTTAGTAACAAGATTACTGCAAATTATGTGCATATATTTCGAATTTCTATTGTTACTATTTATATCCAGTACTACTAAATCTAAATATAGTAAATTTTGTATTCTGCAATATTTGCCCTAAAGGATACCGTCACGTTACACGAAAATAAATAAATAGCATATTTTCACACCCAAAGAAAATTTAAAATATTTGATGATTTGTAAAAGATAAAAAATATTGTCTACTTATAATGCTTATAACGTAGTTACGTGTATTAATACTTAACCTAAGTAAAAAATACACTGATGCACGATATGACTTTTAGCAATCATAGGCTACTAGTAATTTTCAACACTAAAAACAGTTTTCGAGATTTTATTCAAAAGCGGTCAGAAATAGACATGGCTTTAATAAAAAAAAAAACTACTGTTTGAAAGACGTTTAAAATCAGGTTCTACAACCTTTTCAACATTTTTATTCTTTGGGGATGGTCAAATTCGAGGAAATAAGTGTATAATTAATTGTAATAAAAATATAGTACGCATTAAAAATATGTTAGTTAAACTATTTTATTTGTAAAAGCATGGACAGTGCGCTACCGGTTTGTTGTTTGTAAAACATCTATTTCATAATGTTTTGGTAAAAGGTCATCCAGAGGAAAAGCTTGGAGGTGAGCAGTAAATAAAGCGAACGTTCTGGTTCTCTTACCGAACGGAATCATCTCAACATTGACAAATATCTTAATGCAATATTTCTTAACACAGGATCGAAATTTAACACGTTCGGAGCGAAAAGGCATGCACGATTCAGTCCCATTGTGAAAGCAAATATCAACAACATTCTTCTGAAAGCTTTTTCGACAATTCCAGCCACGATTACAGTTCAAAGTGATAAAAGGGTGAAATACTAGGATTTAAGCAGCGTGACAGGTCTGGATCTTATGCGAATCTTACGCTAAATAACCAATTTTATGGATCATAATTTTATGTAATATACTGTGACATAATATATGTTAAAGGTTCAAAATGTACAACTGAAACTCATCACATCAACTTGGGGTTTTAAAATAAACCTAAAGGTATTATCCTTGAAATGAACCACAGGACGTTCCATAATCTATTGTGGTGACACCATCGACGATTATCAGTTGGTGCAGAATTTGATTGCATCAGGGCGCTGAATTCGTAACCACCACAAGCGTTATTGAAGACAGCGTGTAGATATTTTTCTATGCAGAATGAGATCATTAGACTCCACCGCGAGAACTGTACGGTGTCAGGTACCTCATCTCACACACGCGGGGGATGTGGTCGAGTTAGTCATTATTGTGACTTCTAAGGAACCGAAACTACGGAGTATCAAAGGACCCGAGAAACGTACAAAAGAGTCGGATGGCCTGACGGACAAACTGTCATTTGATGATCTTTTGACCCCGAAATTAATAGGACTCTTCATTTGCCCAAGAGGATTCTACGATCCAAGTTAAGTATCAAATCTTAAGTAATTCTTAGAAGTCATCATACAGATGGGCAGACAAACGGAATGACATTTAACCTTATGAATTAATACAGTGAGTGCTTCCTTCGAACAATACACTCATATACACCAAGTGTATCAAAGTCACAGACGGACGGAATGCTTTGAATTTCACCTATTTGGAACAAAATCAATAGGGTCATTCCTTCGACAAAGAGGAATCAATAACAGTTATCGCACATGCAGACAGAGAACTGACAGCAAGATGAAACAACGCACATTCTAAGAAGGAAACTTAATAATTAAAGTTTCTAATATTTCTCACTCCACTCATTTCTGTTCTTGTCGTTACACTCGTGTCTATGCATCTGGTAATGGAAAACACGATATTAATACTGCACTCGATTATTGAACTATTATTATTCCCTCTGAAGTACTTTTCTGTTGTGAAACCAACCCCGCATCTCTCAACATTTCCTGCCTTTGAATACCCAGAAGTACGTATTGTTCGATCAAAGCCTCGTAGAATAATTCTTAACCTGAGGAGAAACGATATTAACTCCTGACTTTTACATGCAATTTTAAATGGAACCAGTAAAAAATGGAATACAACTCCAGTTGCGCATGAGATTAGTGACCTTTTTGTAGTGACCTAATCGACGAAACGTCAGCAAATAAATGTACGATTAAAAAAGATTAAACGTTGCCTTATACATTTCTACGAGGTATAATATAGAATAATTTAGTTATATAACTCTTGTATCGTTTTAAATTTACTGTATGTCAAACAAGAAAAATATTATATTTAATTAACACAGGCTGTATACATATGTAATATGCAATGGAATTATTCTGTACATGTGGAGAGATGCGGAAAACCCAGATAGTCTTTGAGACGGAACAATACAGAGTACAGATTTATTTGTAAGGAGAGAGCTATCTTCTTTTTAGCCTAATTCTGCCCGTCCCCTTGGGCCATTGGCTTGTGCGATAATCATACAGGCTCCTGCAGAAGCGGGTAATTTTGGCGGCCAATAAGCATAACCATATGTTGCCGCCTGTAACTGTCCTTCCACTGACCCCGTGTGATTAGGTAGTGTCCGGATAGTACACTACAAGGGCTTACAGGCGTGTCTGCAGGGGCCTACAGGCGTGTCTGCAGGTGCCTACAGTCGTGTCTGCAGGGGCCTTCAGTCGTGTCTCCAGGTGCCTACTGTAGTGTCTGCAGGTGCCTTACAGTCGTGTTTGCAGGGGCCTTCAGTCGTCGTGTCTGCAGGTGCATACATTCGTGTCTGCAGGCCTACAGCGGTGTGTCTGCAGGGCCTTCAGTCGTGTCTGCAGGGGCCTTATCTAACAGACTAAGGAGGAGATTCGCAAAGTGCAAAGGTCATACAGAATATTTGTACCTGTTATATTTATATACCAGGATATTTATATCTCAGACACAATGTCCAAGCGCATTAGGACATCGGCTATTCCATTGATTAATTTTTGCAACGTTGTAATACGTGCTCTTTTACAATGCAACAATTGCAACATTCAATACAGTATGCGCTTACTGTATATGACGTTTTTGTGATCCAGATCACAACTAATGTAAATACATGCTCTTTTACAATACAACTATTACAACGTACACTACACCCTGCTCAGATTGTCCATTGTGTGTTTATGAAAGTCTAGATGTCATACCCTTACCCCAGGCACGTCATGACGTCACAACTAATGTAAATACATGTGCTTTTACAATGCAACAATTGCAGCATACACTACAGCATGCTCTGATTGTCCATTATGTGTTTATGGAAGTCTACATGTCATACCCTTACCCCAGGCACGTCATGACGTCACAACTAATGTAAATACATGTGCTTTTACAATGCTCCGATTGTCCATTATGTGTTTATGGAAATAAACCTGTCATAGCTTTACCCCAGGCATGTCATGACGTAGATCACAAATAATGTAAATACATGTGCTTTTACAATGCAAAAACTGCAGCATGCACTACAGCATGCTCCGATTGTCCATTATGTGTTTATGGAAATGTACCTGTCATAGCTTTACCCCAGGCATGTCATGACGTAGATCACAATTAATGTAAATACATGTGCTTTTACAATGCAAAAACTGCAGCATGCACTACAGCATGCTCTGATTGTACTTACAATGTGTTTGAACGTCATGACCCAGATCACAACAATCGCGAATCAGTCAACATGAACAATCAGCAACGAGAACAACAAACAGTAACAATCAACTGCTCCCACTAGTGATTGTTAAACACTAGGACTAAAGCAATCCAACTAAAGCAGGAACAATGTTCGATTGGAATGCGTCGAAATCACATTTAATACTCTAGTTGATGCTGTAAAACCAACAACATCATTCAGTACTTGGAATTAATAATGCACAGGCTTGAAAGCCGTACCTTCCTGACCTTTTAAACATCTGCACGGGGATAGATTGTTATTTTATAGTTATTTCTTATATGTTAATAATTGTCATTGTTATTACTCGGGTAATAATAAACTAAGTGCTTTTCCCGGCATAACTATGCCTATATCATAATAAAACGTGGTTTTAAAAATTATTAAAATTGTTAATATCAGAAAGTTTATATTAAATATTTAGGCAACTATGTCTATTGTGATTTTTCTTGCAACGTTCCAAGAGATCTTCTCAAATCTTTCCATATTTCACCGACTATAGTCTTTGTTCAGAATACAAGCGAACACTCCCTGTAGCATACCGTACTGATATACAGTTGTGTAACAACAAAGACAAAATATTTGATCTTTCATTCTTATATCACTGTTTTATACTAGTTCACTTTGATATTTTCAATTTACTGCAGTTAATATCTTAGGACATAAGGAATATAGTATGTATGAATGAAATTTTATGTCATAATTTATATTTTCTTACTAGACAAATGTTGTTTTTTATCTAAAAACTTGCAGAAGGTTATTAAATTGGTTGTATTCCTAGTATGAGTTAATTAAAGAATTAGTCAGAGAATTAAGTTCCAAACTAATATTATTTCAAACAATTAAATAATTTTTGTTACCATAGTAATACTTATTTAAAAATTCATTCTAAATTCAAAGTTTAAGGTAAAAACACCACTTTATTTTCTAGCCCCTTTAAGCTGAAATTAGACAAACCAGCAGGGCTTCAATAATACCAATCGCAAGAAGTGGAGAAATTTGTCGTGAGATTAACCAAATCCACGGTCACTCACTTCGCGTCCAGTCAAGAACAGCGAGAAGTGGAGAAATTTGTCGTGAGATTCACTAAATCCACGGTCACTCACTTCACGTCCAGTCAAGAACAGCGAGAAGTGGAGAAATTTGTCGTGAGATTCACTAAATCCACGGTCACTCACTTCGCGTCCAGTCAAGAACAGCGAGAAGTGGAGAAATTTGTCGTGAGATTAACCAAATCCACGGTCACTCACTTCGCGTCCAGTCATGAACAGCGAGAAGTGGAGAAATTTGTCGTGAGATTAACCAAATCCACGGTCACTCACTTCGCGTCCAGTCAAGAACAGCGAGAAGTGGAGAAATTTGTCGTGAGATTAACCAAATCCACGGTCACTCACTTCGCGTCCAGTCATGAACAGCGAGAAGTGGAGAAATTTGTCGTGAGATTAACCAAATCCACGGTCACTCACTTCGCGTCCAGTCAAGAACAGCGAGAAGTGGAGAAATTTGTCGTGAGATTAACCAAATCCACGGTCACTCACTTCGCGTCCAGTCATGAACAGCGAGAAGTGGAGAAATTTGTCGTGAGATTAACCAAATCCACGGTCACTCACTTCGCGTCCAGTCAAGAACAGCGAGAAGTGGAGAAATTTGTCGTGAGATTAACCAAATCAACGGTCACTTCACTTCGCGTCCAGTCAAGAACAGCGAGAAGTGGAGAAATTTGTCGTGAGATTAACCAAATCCACGGTCACTCACTTCGCGTCCAGTCAAGAACAGCGAGAAGTGGAGAAATTTGTCGTGAGATTCTTTAAATCCATGGTCACTCATGAATTCATAGGAAGTGAAAAACATTTGTTTGAGATCTTGTAATTCGAAAATATTGCACTTCGTGTCCAGTTTACCAACATTCAAGGTGGGAGGAGAATTCCAGATGTGAAACCCTCTGTATTCAAACTTGGCATGATTTGGTGTATCCCATTTGGCCAACTGCTTCAAAATTAACAGTCTACGAGTTGTCTCAATCTTGGATCTGACACAAGACTGAGGGGTGGCGGAGGGTTCATTTTTGTTTTTGAATTGTGCAAATTATTTTTAAAAAATATATATAAGTTATGAAAAATGTACTTTTTCAATGGTTATTTATCAAACTAGGGTCACACATCTTGAAAGCTTGCTTGTTAAATTGACTAATGGTTTTTTGACAGAAAATAATTTGAATGAATTTAACAGTAACGGATGGGATAGAGCAAAGAACTATAAGCCATGCTTGGCTTTGCCATATCACAAGAATAAACTTCTAGATAATAATAATTTTTTAATTTTAGGCGTTAGATATTCAGCACAATGCACTAAACAAGCCAATTAGAACATATTAGCTCTCATAGTAATATAAAACATAAAAATCTTAGACCTATATTTTTGCTGATACGTCGTAGTAGAAAATTACTTAAATCAATCCCTGAAATAACCTTTCTTGCATAGTCTTGATTGTAACATCTTTGTAACCGCGGTTTCTATTTCAG
>NW_025787284.1:0-22755 GCF_021130785.1 Homalodisca vitripennis
TAACCATATTAGTGATAGTATAATTAATATATAAATATATATATATATATATATATATATAAATATAACCACAAATATAGTTATACAATATTTACAGGATGTTGAGTAAAAGTTTTCCAATACTTTTGGATTTTGTTCTAAACAGAAAAATGAGCAAAAATTTACATATGAAGATAATGTCCTAAAATTATTAATTTTTCGTGTATCTGTCTGTATGTGCTTTTTTATTTAAAACGTTATATCTTTTGAGATAGTTAATATAAAGTTATAGATTTTGAGAATTTTCTAACTTGAAAATAAAATATTAACACAATCCTTTTACCTGTTTCAAAATGGCGTCTTTTCAATTTTTTAAGTCTAGGAACAAAAAACCCGGTATAGTTGCATAGGATCTAACTATTTAGTAATTTTTATAACAATTTCAAAGGTACCTGGTTCATAGAAAACCTAACTAGATACTAACTATATTAAAATTTAAGTGTCAACGCATAAGCGAGCACGGCCACTTTAAAAATACGCTTTCCCCAAGCCAGGAGCAACACACAACTAATACCTCTAAACTGGGACATGTGAGGTTTTAGGACATACCTTCATATAATGAACATTTTTGCTAATTTTTTCTGTGTAGAACAAAATTCCTAATAATGGGAACACCTTTACTTAACTCCCTGTATACTAATACACAAAATAAATAAATACACACACACACACACATATATATATATATATATATATATATATATATATATTATCACTAATATAGTGATATATATATATATATATATATATATATATATATTGAATTTGAATTGAATTGAATTGCGTTTATTCAAGAAATTATACATTTCTGAGGCCCCGCTAAGTACAATACTTGTCAGCGGGAACCTATATAACTATATTTAACTACAGTTAGAGATACATAATTACATTTAATTATCTTTCAGGTCCTTAACGTAGTATTTTTAATTTAATTGTGGTGAACATTGCTATATTAATATACATACAACAGTGAAATTATTAATTTGGAGTGATTAAAAAATATTGTCTGATTATTACTATAAGTTAATACAATACATCATTCCCATAACACTATTAAATATTTAGAACATTCTGTTGAATAAGCTTTTAGATAAACTGAAAAGTTGAAGAAAAGTAAATAAATTGGGTGAATAGGTCAATGGTATTGACCGTGGCGAATAGTCAAAAGACTCGGTCAACTAAGTAACTCATTAGTCTTATCAGTTATTTACCCATTCCTATCCATTTGTTGTAATAACCATTAAAGATATTGCGGTTATCGGAAGAGGTAGACAAATATTACGTAACAATTCAAACATGTTTTTCAAAACGATTAATTTCCGTGCATTGGGCAAGAACCAACAGTCATGTCGTGTAGCCTACATACAGACGGATCGAGGTGAATTAATATGATATAAATGTTGGTTCTTACAACTGTTACAGCTATTCTAATTTTTTATTTTATAGAAATTATGTATATCAAATTTATTCATTCTTACTTAATAACTTTTCTTCGCATACAAGTATTTGAACATATGCTGGCGTACTGTGTGTCGGTTATGTCTTTGTTAAATGTTGTGTAAAGTGTGATTGAAATTATTCAACTGTGTAAGTGGAAATTTGGATATTCTATTTTCCAGGTAAATAACAATTATCTTGATAAACTATGATATTGCCCCTAATAACTTACATTTAATACTAGATATAATATAAATTATTTTGTTATATATTAAAGCTACACTCTTAGTTATATTTACATTCAGTGCATAGAATAAATAAAAATTCAAGCAACTCTCAATCTGGCAGGTCTTAGCAAACTTTCTAATATTACTCGTTTATAACAAACAGATAGTAACCGAGTACATAAATTCATTTCTAATATAAGCTCAAATAATTAAACACAACTAGTAATTGTTATATCCTTTAGTAGACGTAGTGTACCAGAAACACTACATATAGCAATAATGGAGATTACCTCTAGAACCATTAAAATATGCCATTCCTTATTAAATTGGTTAAGCACCGGTTGAGTACTTTACCGGTTGATTTACTTGATGTATTATCAAAGTGCTATACTGTGCAGTATTAATGGAACACCAGTAGCAAATTGCAATCATCAGTTTTACGTAAAGTTCAGATTACCTTATACCTAGTCGATTATTCAATATGTTCATTAAAGTGTGAAATAAGCAAAAATATATCATTTAAGTTTTAAACAGAAAAAAAAACAATAATGAAAATTCATCCCTGAGGATAACAGAAGTCTAGAGAGATATACTTGAATTAATTAGTAAACAAATAAAGATATCTTATTAAAACTGTACACATAACAATAAAAGAAAGCAAAACATTTCTCTGACAGATATATAATCAAACACTTGTAGATAGGTCTTTGGTCTTTTATAGATATTATTTGTAATGAGTAAAATTATATATAAATAATACTTAGTAAACATGACAATAATAAATAACAACAGTGATCTAAACTAATGAACATAGAAAAAACATCAATACAACTACAGGAATACATCTTTGGGCATTAACAGTTTCTTAAAAAATATGAAATAAAACAATATTATAGTGAAACAAAACAACAACAAGGTCCATAAAGTATCAGGAAATGTTCAGCCTTACCATTAATATGTGTGAACTAACCAATTATATACAGATTTTTTAAATTTTGTAAAATTATTTTCATTGTAAATGTGGTTAGGCAAGTTATTGTAAAGAGTCAGGCACAATAAATTACACCAGTCTCTCTTCCCAAAATCCGTTTGTTTTTATGTAAGGAAAACAATTAGTTTTTTTGTGTTTCTTAAATTTTGCAGATGTAGTATTAGAGTTTACCATCATGTATTCGTCAATTACCAAAGTGTCCCCATCACGTATATCGTATATTTATAAAAATCTTGAGGGGTTAATGTATTCGCCCTACGTAGATTGCTAATATTTATATCATCTGGGCTGCGTGTAAACATCAGCTGTAGACTCCTGTTTTGAAGTTGGCAAATCTTATTCAAATGGCAATTCGCTGCTGACCCATACAGTTGTATTCCATATCTAATAATAGACTCAATTAATGCTTTATATATGGATATTTTACATTCTAAATTAATGGTGTTTTTCAATCTATAAAACGCAGTCATACATGACAACATTTATCTTTTGAATTTTTTCAGTATGTTTTTTCCAAGTAAGACCACTGTCAATTATTATTCACTAAATAACTGCAATCTTCTACCAGTTCTATTTCTTTTGCAACTGCATATACTGTTACTATTCCCATTTTGTTGAATTTTCTAAAATTTTGGACAGGAACACTTGTGAATATTTTATTACTGGATTTATTGCTACATTTTTATTTCTCAAGTGAATGTGCATCAATAACCGTCTTCTCCGAGTTCACGATCAGTTCCATGTCATGAAACCATTCACAAACCCGGCCAAAGTCGGCCTGCAACATGGATTGAGCTGTCGGCAAGCAATGATGACTTTGCTACTAGTAGCAAATCATCAGCATAGGCCCATAATTTTACATGTTTTAACAGTTTTCAAACACTTTATTAAGGTAAATATTAAAAAGTACTGGCCCAAGATTGCTACCTTGGGGCACCCCACAAGTATTTTGTTTTTGTAAGTGCTAAATATGTTGGAAATTTTAACTGTAAAACATCCGATTTTTCAAATAGGACTGGAACCATTGCAGCTGGCCATAAACCAACCACCCCAATGCTTTTCAGTGTCTCAGCCATTTTGCAATAATCAATTGTGTCAAATGCCGTTGACAAGTCAATAAATAGGCACAGTACGTGACATCCTTTATATAATTGTTTATTAATATATGTACCAAATACATGTAAGAGATCTTCCGCTCCTTTGCCTTTTTTGAAATGCAAATTGGTTTTCATTAATTAAAACTACATATCATTTAAGATAATTAATTTAATTTTTCCGACAATGAACATCTCAGTTTATTTTTTCTATGCTTGAAAGCAAGGCAAGTCGGACGGTAATTAATATAGGCCTCTCTGGGCCCCTTTTTGTATATTGGTCTAACTATGGAAGTTTTTAAATTTTCTGGAAATACCCCCCGTCGAAATCGATATATTTATAGTCATTTGGCCAGAACAGGAAGCCAAGGATGCAGATATACTTTTCAGATCTTTATACCTAATCCCGTCTATTCCTGGAGCTTTGTGCTCATTACAGTTATCAATAATACGTTTAAATCTCTGTTGCAGTTGCCTTAGGTATATAGAAACTATGTTTTGCATTGTTATACGTACCAGTAAATTCTTTATTAGCACAGTGATGTTTAATTTTCATCACCCCTGTATCAAACTGGTTGGCAAATCCGTTAGTTATATTTTGTACAGAGTCTGATATGGAACCCATTATTTGGTTATCGGAATTTTTATCTTTCAATCTGCCCAATAGTTTATTTACTCCATTCCATAGTTTCCTAGGGTCAACGTTTAGTGTTCTGAAAATAAATGTTTATAGTACTCATTTTTTCTTTTTGAAATTTCACTATTTACTCTATTACGAAAGCAATTGTAGTTCCTCCTATAAACTAGATTTGTAGGATTCGCCTTCGATTTTCTAAATAGCCTATCTCTTTCCTTTGTCAGGTCTCTCAGGTAATTAGTCATCCACTCTTTACTTTTTCTTGTCCTATTTTTAATTTTTTTATTCTTTTTGGGGTTTATTTATAACCTTACATTTATCGTATAATGCTTTTCAGATTGTTTATTATATAGTTATAGGCCATATCTGAGATCTCTATAGGCATATTTAATAAATCAATGTTACCTAATTCTAATTTCAACCTAGTTTCATTTATATTATCTATTTTGGGCAAAGATGCACTACAGTTTGTGATGGATTGCACAAATTTGAGTTTTACACCGACCAGGATAGTGATCCGAAATTTTAGACCTAATAACGCCTCCAACAATTTTCTCGAAAGTAGAAACTTCTCTAATAAATATATGGTCAATGTAAGATGAACATAATATTTCACCTCTAAATTCTTCCCTAGTATTGTCGTAAATTACTCTATCCAGTCCCCTTCGACAATAACATCGTTAAATAATCTAAAGCAGAATTCTCCAGGTTACCATTAATATTAATGTTTGTGTCCCCAATCATAATTATATTCCCATTATGATAAATTTTATCCCAACTTAATTAATAATTCCGTTCACAAAATAAACCTACGCTAAAACCTGTGCTCTGAGTTGGAGGCCTATAAAGAGCTAGAATCTGCAAATTGCAACTATAAATTATTTCCGTAAGTATGTAAAATGACCCAGCAATGTTTTCCAAATGATTCTGTATGAATGTTAAATTCGGTAAATTTAAAGTTTTAAGGTATTATAAAAATAAGGCTAAACCTCCTCCTCTTTTACCCACCCTACATGCACTAATTCTGCAGAAGTTATCAATGTTAAATTTGTCTATCTCAAATTTCGTCACAAAAATATCTCTGATAGAATCAGCACATCGAATGTATCAGAAAAAGATGTTTAATTCTAACATGAGTAAATCCCAGTTTTTTCTTTATGGACCTTATGTTTAATGTGTACAATGGAAATACCCGTAAAATCACTATTGCTACTATTGCAACCCAGAAAACCACTCACCAAAACTATTATAGTTTGCAAAGCTTATATTACTATCTAAATCTATTTCTAAACATTGTGCCACTTGTACAAGACAGGCTAAACATATTTATTGGAGAATTTATTCGTACCTTTTTACACTCCTATCTTATTAAGATCATCTAGGCTTTTAATAACCACTATGTTTTTTGTCGTTTTTCATGTCTTTTAACTAGGATTTTTTCCGTTCTGAAACCACACGAATTTAAAGTTGTGAACTTTAAGCTCGAGCTTTAGTCTCTCTCAACAGGCCCTTGTATAAATAACTCAAATTCTCGTTAAAGAAGATCTTATTGCCGGTAATTATTTTCCGAAAGACGAGCCCTTTTCCCTTTCTTCAGCCATATGTCGCGATCAACATTTGACACAAATTGCCACAATGATAGTGGGTGGTTTACCATCTAACCTTTTCTGAAGTCTATGTAGCTTATGTATTTGTTTGTGAAACAAATGAAAGGGACACCACAATTTCACTCGCCAAGTCTTTTACCACTTGAGTAGTATCTTCTTTTTCTAATACTACTCCCCCTCTTACGGGCACTCCCTGTATTTCGAGAGTTTAAAACACGGCGACCCGTATTGTTCGAGATCATTAACCCTAATCAGTGAGAGCTGTAAATAGAGCCTTCAACTTATATTTAGCCTTTTCTTAACCTCAACTACTTCATCCCTTAGTTCCTTATTTTCTTTTCTTAACTGCCTGATTTCTTCCAGCAAGGTATCGTACTTACTTGACATAAACTCCAAAGAGTTCTTGATCTGCTCAACGGATGGAAATGATGTCCATAAGACTATCAAGTTTACTAGCAATATCTTGTGTCACTAACTCATCTTCCTGAGATTGGCTAGTCTTCTCCTTCCTTCTGCAAGAAAGAGCATGCCCATTTTCCTTGACCGACCTTACCCAAACCCTTCCAAGACTGAGATTTCATGCTACACTCTTCAAAATGATAACCTAGGTGACATAACCTACAAATGGCATAGTCAACCATCAGTTGGTAAGGCCTATTTTTGCATTTATAACCGCAATTTGGGTTTAGCCCCATCGTTAGGCATTGTAGAATATGTTAATTATGAACAAAACAAGTAATTAAAAACCTATATATCGCCACAAAAAACTCCATTAAGTTTACACAAAATGCGGGGAGCAACAGATCCAGACAATTACCAGACAACCAATGCCCACCTATGCATCGTACAATGTATAGGTACAATATATATAATATATATATATATAAATGTATATATTTCCTCTTCTTTCAACTAACCACTCGGTTATAATAACACATGGATTTTAAACCTAACCATAATTTTAGGTCATGTTATATACTTATTTATAACAAATTCAAAAATATATTGGGTTTTTTATAATTTGATAAATTTTTTATGACCTGCGAATTTTTACGATTACGATTAATAATAGTTTTTCATTAAATTATAACATATTTGGTAAAAGACTAAAGTATATTGTTTAGAAGTCCTAATGTGACTTGTTAAAAAGCATTTTAAGATAACATGTAATTTTAAAATAAAAATTTACAACCTACACCAGTTCAACCCTTCAGCAAAGAGCCGGGTTTAACAAAGGTATACGGATGACATTGAAAGGGTTGGTCGACAGTTGATCAAACAGCGATACGATGATACGTGATGTTTTGTGTTTTGCAGTAACTGGAACTTTCAACGGCTATTTTTTCCCAGTTGTAGTTTAAATAAATTAAATAATACAGTAATAAAACTTAATAAAATATAAACAAAACCCCTTACATCGTTAACTTACTAAAATGGTAACAAACCAGATTTTAAATGGTAATATTCACTACATGATAAATCACTAGTATTTCCGTAATAAATATAAATATTGAAGAACAAATTATTTGTTCTGCCTGGAATCAATCCCGGATTTCTAAATTTTTTGCAAGATTAGTAACTAATATTGAAAAAAGATTCCTGGATTAGAGTCCTGCTAGAACAAGTACGTTTTTTACTATTTATTATTAAATCTGAACTAGAATTTTCTTTATGTTGCAGATTTAATATAATAAAATTACACACATTCATGTATTTAAATTAATAGTACTCATTAACCATGGTTTATATAAAAATACGTGTTACCTTGGTTATATAATGATCATGGGAATAATTCTCAAGTAACTATTAGAAATAAATAAATTTTCGAATTTTATAATTATATTTATTAAATTAAATTTATGAATCCAAATGAATATATTAAGTGCATTTTAATTAATATTATAGCCTTCTATCCTTATTAATATTTGAAATTTTATCGTTACAATATTAGTAGTGGAATTAAATTTATTTTTTGCATAATTTTATATGTTCTCATATACTATACTTATATAGGCCAAGTTTCTTTTATTATAATGTCTAAAAAGGTAGGCATTATTAATGTATTGTTCAAAAATGCAAAGGAAAGGTACGTTAATTAGTAAAGCATTATAAAAATAATCCTACGGAAGTGTTCAGTATTAAAGTTTCAGATAAGTTATAATTTATAGAGATAAAGTACTCTCTGCCGATGTAGTCAGAAAGATCCTTAAAACCCTTTCCGATTATTTATGAGCCCATCACGTATTCTCCAGAAGAGTTTTGTACTTACGGAAGAGACTACAAAACAATGAGAAAAGCTTTCAGGTTACCTGAATGAATCACAACTACAAGAGTGAGCTTGAGACATAAAGAAGTTAATTAAACAGAACTGAACATGTAAACAGCTGATTATACGCACTAAAATTGATTTGTATTAAAACTCAATTTATTAGTTAAATTGTTTATTTTTAAATAGTTCTCGTGTTTTTAATATAGCAGGTATGAAAAAGAGGGTCACCTGTTTTCTCCTTATACCACGTCAAATAGATATTTAAAATGTGGTTGTGCTAAGAAATTATAGTTTGCATATAAGGCCATAATAATAATGTATTTGTAATGTTTATCCAAATATAGCGTTTTCTTACAGGTAGAACAATCTAAAACGCATACAGTAACAAAACATGCACTTTTACATTTCTTTCAAACACGTATTAGCAAACCAAATTTGTTAAATAAAATGTAATCTAAATTCATTAGATACGCTCAATTAAACGAGAAAAAAACTATAATTTATAGATTAGGTACAGTTATAGTTTGAATAGCCCTATTAGAGTTTGCATTTAAATTTTTTTACGAATAAAATTTACCATAGTATTCTTCCTATCCATTCCTATTTGTTAGCACTGCGGTACCATTAAACAAATATTTAAACATAAAAAGATACCTCCTTACTATTAAAAAGTTGAAATATATTGTTTGCAAAAAGTGACTATTATATTCCTGACTTAAAGAAAAATAGCTTCTGAAAGCAATGCATTGTTTCTGGGAGTTATGGCTTCCACAGACTAAGTTAATATATATATATTTCAGATTAATAAAAAATTATATATGTATATAAATTTTCTCAATTTCATTACGATAATAATAATACTAAAATCAGGTTATTAAATACATTTAAAAATACTCTTTGTAAGCAATTCCATTTATTTAGTAGTATTTCATAAACAATTATATAATTAATAAAATATTTAACGGAGTTAAACGTTATTTGAATGGTAGTGTGTGGTGCCATTTTATGTATCTTGCACATATCAACGTAAAAACTTTAAAGGAAAATTATTTCGTATGTTTCCAAAGTTGTACGCAGACAGTTACACAAATTGGGCTCACATACACGGGTCTGATTGCCATTCAAAACGTAAAAACCTTCTTGTGATGAAGGGTATATTCATTTAAGGGGGTTCGGTAGGTCCTATCCTTACAATGCTATATTCCTATATTTTATGTACCTTCTTCTCAGGAACAACTGGTTCGATTACAGTAAAATTTTTATGTGTTATTTTTTAGGTCCTTATACATGAAATAGAGCGCAAAAAAAAATTTGGTTTTTAAGAATATTTCATTAAAAAAGAATTTTTTTTAAAAATACATGTTTTTTTTTTTGAAAAAATTTTGTGTTATTTATTTTTTTGCGTAATTATTAAAGATTTTTTTTAAATGTTACGCGCTTAAAATGTGTATATTGGTGGCATGTACAAAGTGGTTTTTTTTCATAATGATCCATCTAATACTTCCTGAGATAAAGGTACATAAGTAAGAAAAAAATTAAATTCCGGGAAATCAACGTTAAAGTTTAAAATATACATATTGGTCTTACTTGGTAATATGTAACTGGAAGTTAATGGCATCCTGCTCCATAACTGGGATCATCAGGATCCTCCAAATCTTCCCATTCATCTTCCAACTTCCTTTTAGCACTTTCACGGGATTGTCTGCTTCTTTTTGCAACTTCCGAGATCATGCGCTGAGCCTTTTTTAGCCGGGATATATCTTTATTTTTCATGGCATCACAAAAATTCTGCCCAACAATCAATCCCAGTTTCTTAAATACCATACACCTTGCTATGTTTCCTTTATTAAAAGTATTGATGGCATCATATACACCTAAGTGAAGTGTGTGAGAATGCTTACAAACACGGTTTTCGGTAGGCGAGTCCAAATTATTTGGTTCACAGACTCATTGGGATTCTGTTGATTTACCATGTAAGCACTTTTTTAGAAAGGTCAGAAGCACTAAGATCTTTTAAAATAGGTTTTAGTCTCTCCATTATGGCAAATGGTAGGTGAAAATGTTTTTCATGATCATATTTTTTATTTTGGACCAATGATTTTTGATATTTACACCAACTATTACTTCCTTTCGGGCAAATTCCATGTTGAGGATTAGAGTTTTACTTGATAGTAAATGGTAGTATTCTGCGCATATAGCTTGCTTCATGTCATTCAAATTACCTATATTTCTGCGTATGGCTAATCCGTAGTATTTCTGAATTGATAATATAGCAGCATCTGTTAGTCGGTTGCGACCCGCCTAAGGTTTTTCCATCAATTTGTTTTGCCTTACCTTCTTTTAGTTTTAATGTCCTTAGGCGTGTGCCCATTACGCTTTTGGACATGTCCAATGCACTCTAATTTTGTAACTGGACAGTCATTACCATAAAGGCATGCTTTTCTAATACACTAGCAAACCCTTTAGAGTCGCCCGTCTCCAAGATATTCAATATAGCGAACATCATAAGTTGGAACGGACCGTTGAAATATTTTACAGGCTCCTACCACTTCCATACCCCCACTTACTCCTTGGTAATTAGCACTGCAATTATCATCATGATGGCCAGTAAACTTGCCTCTACAACGACAGTACTTAGACAGTATGACGGCATCTACAACTTTACCAGTATCAACACTTGTAGCAGTTACAACGCCATTTTGAGATGTATGTCCACGCTTTTGCCAAGTGCCATCGATGGCAACACACAAATCCCTATTTCCATCATTTATTTTCACTGCTTCTTCTACAGCCTCTTTCATAAATGAAAAACATATATCCTCAGCTGTAGACCCTAGAACTCTAATGTATTCACTAAACTTTGTAGGAGGTTTAGGCAAGTTTAGCACGCCGCAAAGAGTTTCACAAGCGACTTGGCGCCTTCCAATAGTACGCCTACCGTACACTAAACCTAACATTTAGGTCGTACATTTTATTGTGTGATGGGTTATCAGGTAAAGTACAGCAATTTTCATATGAAGCTAATGTCTTTGTACTACAACCTGAACATGTAAAATCACCTGAAATCACCAACACGCCTACCGACTTTTGAGATCAATTGCTTCATGGCAATGTTTACAAACTGCTATATTAGAAATTATTTTCAACAAACTATTCAAATCAACTATTTCATAGGCTAGGCTAGGCTCACCATCAACAATAGATTGGTAGTTATTGGAAATATTTCCTAGTTTTGCTTTTGAAGCACTAACTGGTTCATCCTAGACTAGTCATATCTTCCAAAACATCAGCATTAGGACTATGCCTAATTTCAGTTTCTATTGTCTTCTTTCAAAATACTCGTTTCCTTTTCTTGAAAACACTAGTACTCCTAGGAATTTTGAATAATATATTCTTCTAAAACACTAGACACAACACTTTAGAAAAATAATTGTAATGTGTATTTAATTTTGAGTTTTCACAATAAAGAATAAAACTCATGAATGTAAACAAACAATGTTTTCTTACTTCTCTTGTCTGCTGTTTATTGGCACAATACTTCAGGTTAGCCAACCATTGAAAAGAAAAACAACTGTTTCTGGATGCTAGTTATTATAACAAATAAATAATAGTATTGTCGTTACCATAGATACAATTCTGGTAAAAATTGCAGCTATGAAGACAATATGTTGTATATATTTTTTTAAATACTTCCCATTGTCAGAATTAAATAATTTTTATGTCAAAATGTTCAGAAAACAACACAGAAAAATAAATTGAAATTAAAAAGAAATGTATAATTTTTTAATTTTTAACCTACCGAACCCCCTTAACAGATGACTGATGGAATTAACGTTTTACACGTGTTTCTCATTGGGTAAAATTTTTACCCTTTAAATATTAAATTTTTTCTTATCTTCCTTAACTAGAGAAGAGTATGCCTATTTTTATATCGAATACTTTGTTTTTACACTATATATGTGTATAAGTTATGCATGCCTTAAAAATTTAGGTATTTTATTTCACATTTTGTGTAAATACTATTAAATGTATTTTCGATAGAGGCTACTTGTAGTAAATTAGTGGAATCATCTAAACCCAAATTTTGATAAAATTAATCTAATTTAATCAAAAAACGCTGATGGAAATAACGAAAGAATGCATCGCAGTACAAATAAAACACATATTTAAAAATGTAATTACAACCTAAAACTACATTTTAAAAACTAGGTTTTGTGCTGAATTTCAACTGCTCTACGATAATCATAGTATTAAATCATACTGCTGACACAATTGTTTAATACCCTGCAAGGCCACAGTCTCTATCCTTATTTATATGGTGAATAACCATAATTTTTTATACAGAAGATGTTATAATTATCACATCCATCTTATAATTTTAAAAGTAATCTATGTAGACACGACAAGATATAATATAATACGCTGTGAAAATAACATGTGGGTTTGTGTAATTACTATGCATGTTTTTATCCTAATACATATTGTACTTAATAACATAATTCGGGCTTTATTTTATGTATAAATAACAGTATACATATTTGTTTATAGTTTTTTTAATCAATTTTAAATATAAAGGTGGTCTAAGTGAAGCTGTGTAGTTCTTTTTTTCTTATACATAAAGTCTGTATTATATGTCTGTTAGATAACACATTTTTATCGTTTTTATCTTAACTAATAAGTAGTCACTCCAGGTTAAAATATTAATCTGTTATGAATATATTACTGAGCTCCATACTGTCAACGAATAACTTAAGGCTAAACTGGACAAACCTCGTCTCTGCTATGAGCTTATTATCTTGCTGAGGTCATTCAAAGTCATCAATAAATAACTTAGAGATGGGCTCGAACATTGTCTTCGCTTATTGCTATTGTTTTAAGATTATTCTGAGATTTTAAAATATTATAGAAAGGTTATAAATAAAAACAAGCAATTCAGTGAAAGCTATAAAGATATATATTTACTTAATTTAAGACGAAAGTTACTGTTTTTTAAATTGCTGTAATAGATTAGCTAAATAGATTGTTAATTTTAATTGTATCATAATTTATTATCATAGAGAAAAAATGGCAATCAGACTCGTGTATTTGAGCCGATTTGTGTAAATGTTTGCGTACACTTTGGAAACATACGAAATAATTTCCCTTTCAAGTTTTTACGTTGGTATGTGCGTATGTGCAGGAGACCTGAAATGGCAACAATTCATAATGTATTGGCAACAAACAAACAATTATATATCAATACAACAATATCATTCAAATAACGTTTCACTCCGTTTTATTAATTATTAGAATTTTAAATAAATACAACAAAAATTACTAGAATGGCTTACGAAGCGTATTTAAAAATGTATTTATTGACCTGCTTTTATACAAATAATGAGAAATCCGTAAAAATTTCGAACACAGCTTATTTTACTATATCAAAAAAAGGCTTGCCAGCTTATATGTTCACAAGACGGATATTTTTATTTGAAAATAAACCAGCAAAAAGGTTGTACGCGCAGATTACCACCAACGTTGTGTGTGAGCCTACTGCCCCAAAAACAGGCAGTCCCGATAAGCAGTAGCCTTAGCACCAACATGGCCATCCTCCGGTCGCCGACCTGAAACTACTACGACCAGGGGGATTTTCGCCGGCTGATAGGGCAGCCAGGTCATTGCTGGCTAAATTGACCCGGGCGCCTGTTCTATCAAGTAGGCTACAAAGCGCAAGAAAACACCAAATGTTATGCTGTACCATCTGCCCAACAGGGCACAACGCGTACGTCACGGAGTCTGAATGGCTTAGAAGTTAATTCAATAACAATAAATACAATAACATTAACAACAATGCCGAGAGTGAAATTCACAGTAGCAGTAATCAATTTCAATTTGAAACAACAATAATTAAAACTATGCCACCTAGGGCGCACACCAGACCAAAGACACAACAACCCATCAGACCATAACGTCTGCCAAAGAGTTTTCTGGATCTATTACCAACTGGTACTTCAGGGATTTTAACTGCAGTAGTGCCGCACCAAAGCTTACGCATCAGCAGCATGTCATTGACTCGGCGCCGGGCATTCAGGGAAGTGAGTTCCAGTTCCCTGGATAGTTCAGGTATATTGACTTTGGCATAGGGGAGACCCAGGTTAGCACTAATGATGAGGGCGATGGAGATGATGACTTTACAGTGCGGGAACCATACCTATCTTATGACGGAGCAGAATAGCAAATTGATTACTCATGGGTTTTTTATTCCCCTCGTTGAACGGACAATAAAGCCAAGCATTTTTGTTACATCTACTCACAATTCTAGAAAACGTGCTTACTAAAGGTAGACTGCTGGAGAAACTATCTCCAAAGTCTCTAATCTCCAAGACCCTCTCCAATTGGGAGCCATATAGATGGTAGTCAAAACTAACAGTCTTCTGTTTCCTCTTAAAAGAAATAAGTTTAAATTTCGTAGCGTCCTATCATATTCAAGACATTTTAGATCCGTCTTTTGAGTTACTAAGAACCGACCTTCGTATTCATTTCCAGATTGATTTTATGAGGCCTACACAATGTACCAGCCCATTTCAACTTTTGAGTCCTATATATTGATGTAAAACAGTTGCTGCTTTGCTAAGTCTAATAGTGTTAATACTTTCAAAATCAAGCCTTGGTTAAGTAAGTTATGTCGGTATACATCTGATTATAGTGATCAAAATTTACTGATTCATTACTATGGTAGCTTTTAGGATAGACAAGGCATGCAGATTTATTTGTACCCTTTAAACAATTTACATGAAAAGGTTTTGTTGTAGTAAACCAAATCCCTGTAAAGTGATATCGAGGCCCAAAAATTGTATTTAAATAAATATAAGAAATCATACAGATTATCAAGTAAGATATACAAGAATAAATTGGTATCATTTCTTTTCTTATATCTAAAACAACCACTATATATATATTTTTTTTGTGATAACACTCTATAAAAATAATACAATATAAAATTCAACCCGCCGAATGACTTAATATTTTCAACCTTCTCACATGACGCAAACATTGTTATAACCCGTAAGACTAGTTGTAACCAGTCACTTTTGACACGTATAAATGGAATTTTCCATTAAACTGGTGCTAAAATTTGCTACAGTCAAACATATAACGATATTTGGTCTGAAATTCCACACCTAATTTCTATCCTCTAGAATTTATAAATTTATAGTGGGTGGAGTCACACCTAAGATGGATTTTATTTATCACGAAACTAGCGGGAGACAACATTCCATTCACATGTTATCAGAGGGGAATATTTGCAATTTTCATTCATAACTTTCTATTCCAATGTGCGAGGACTATTAGAGTATTAACAACTCAAACCCAACAACATATACGATACTATACATATAGGCAGCATTCTGTAGGACTGGAGGTGATTTACCGTAACAAACCGTGACCAGAGTGCAAAGCAAAGTAATCAAGGTTTACACCTGGGAACCTCACCGCTTTCACCACCTCAAACCTTCCTGGAATTAGCCCTTAGATCTCCTTTAGTGGTATAAGTGTGTTATTTCATATTTGTATTTTATTTTAAAACACAAATAATAATATGTTTATATTTAAGGAATGAATGTTGTTTTACAGTTTTAAATATAGAAATTAAACATATAATTTTACTTTGAAGAAATTAATATAAGCTAAGACACAAACGCGAATAAAACAAAAATATTAGTATGTTTCTTCTCTTTGTTACATTATTTAAAAAAGGAATAATTTTTTTAACAGAATATTTTACTGTCTCACACAAAACAATAACGCAAGATTTGCATTCATGGTGTGAGTCATACATATTTATAGTTAATATTCATTTAAGAAATGAGGAAATTAAACTCAATGTTTAAATAACATTTTTATATGATTTTACATGTACGTGATATTGACTCTACGTATAATTACACTTATATTTTAGTTTAAAGTATCAGGCAAATCATTTTGTTTTTTTTTTTAATTCAAAACGTAATTTATGTACCCAAACAGCTATGTGATTAAAAGTATTGTATTATTTAATATGATATTTTGAATGTTCAGCCAAACAATATAGAAACTTGCTTTGCGGGATTCTCTAACATACATATTCACGGTTTATTGAAAAATGGAAAAGATTCTTTTTATTAAAGTTGATAAACTTTCCTTGGTGTAAAAAGTTGTCGGGTTGGAGTGACTGATGAGTCAAGTTCCAAACAGTAATTAACGGATTTTTGTTTTTGTTATTCTTGCCTGCTGAAGAGGAAGAGAGGTAAGAGAGAAAGTTTATTCCATTTAAAAACTGAATTAAATTACCAAATATTACATAGTTCTCTCAGTAGATAAACTTAGGGTTATTATATAATTTAATAATAAATTTAACATGACTAAACGAATAATAGTGGCATACAAATATTAATATTTTCTATCATGAAAATTGTCTCAAGTCAGTTTCTCTTCCATTAACATTTTGCAAATTTCTTTCAGTTGTTTATTTTGTTTTTGAAATAATATTTAATGCTATAACTTTCACACATGGTTGTACATTTCATTACACCATATTTAAATCAATTTAAAGTACGAGATAATATTGTTTCTATAATAAGGATACCTATAATATAATTTTGTAACTTCGAATTTAATAGTGCATTCATTAACATAGATATATGTAGAAACTTTCGCGAAGAATATTAAGAATAAACATAGCTTCTGAAGAAATCATAAAATAATCCCATACACGAGGTCCACGTTCTGAAGCACGAAACCTTTTTCATACCTACTCTTATAAATTGAATGTTTGCAGTAATGTCTCATTAATAAGTTTTGTAATGTCTTTATGTGAACTGTAAAATGTAGCAAGTTACTATTTTTGTTCTATATCAGTAAATAAAACGAGATATAAGACTTCAATGATATGTATGATTGATTATAATGTTCTTCATATTAGAAATTTTAATTTTTAAATATCGTAAATTTTTACAGTAACTATAGCTTTGCGTATTGCAATATGAGTAATTCCATATAACTTTCACATCCAATTACATATTTTTTCTGATTAATATAGTTTATATTCTCATTTAAAATATGGTAGTTAAATCTCGTAACACAGTTTTATAATGTAATTGATTATTATTAATTTTAAAGTAATTAAAATTACTTTTTTTCACATCTAATTTACTTTAAACACACTAATGTGTCGCAATAAATATTAAATACATTTTAAAACAAAAGCTTTTTATAATTTTAAATACTTATTTACGAACATACAGAAAAACTCACCTTTTTAAAGAATTGTGTTTAAAAAGAAAAACAATTGTTTTAAAATTAATGAAAAAACTCTTTATGATATGAGAGTTTAACAAATACGGAAATTTAAAAATGCAGGCTTCATGAAAACGTAGCAAAGTTGTAAGTAGCAAATTCCAAATTTCTTATATTTGTAAAATATATTTATGTCTATTATATGTTTCATACACACCTTGTTGAACTTAGCACTGGAACCTTAAAATACTGGAAGTACTATCATTCATATGAGAAAATACTTATAGGTAACATAATTAATAACATATTACTGCTAATCTGGAGTGGTAAGTAAACATACAAATTTTAAAGTAATATCCAAGCTAAAGGGATTTAAAAATTGAAAGTAAACAAACACTTAAAATTTAGTCATTTAGTAAGAAATATTTATTATTTATAAATCCATCCACTAAATTTAATGTCCAAAACAGTATCAAACTAGACAAGTAATATATATATATATATATATATATTATATATATTATATATATATATTATATACAAAATTAGACCAGTTTAATAGATAAAAAAGTATTTTAATAGTTAATTTTGATTTGATTTTATAATAAAATTTAATAAAAATTTTATAATCCTTAATCCACGGGCTGTGAATTAGAAAAGTTAGACTCCGCTTGGCGCTTAGCCACAAAACCTTTCAGTTTACAGGCATTACAATACTTTCTTCAACCGTGCAGTGTTACTGACACATTCTTACGTAACAGGTACAGCGTAAGTATCCTCTTTTCCAACCAATGTAATGTTACACAACCTTCACTTTTTAATACAAATATGAGTGTAATAAATCACATTAAAGAGTGACTTAACTAAGACGAGATATCTGTTTTGTGATTTCCAAAGGTATATTAAACAGGCCTATCGTTTGCTATTTTGATATGAAAGGAGGCTCCAGTAAGAAATACAATTTTCATCTTTGCAAAAACAAACACGGACAGAGTTTTGCTAGTTAATAGTAGGGATTGAAAAATAACATCGCAAACCACAGCAGCTGACGAAAATACTAAAAAGTCCAATTTTCACTTAGGAAGAAAAGTATTATTTTATCTGTATATTTTAAAATAAAGTAAGCGATAGCGAAATATACTACTTGAAGGGCTAGAAAAATTTAATTTCTGTATATTGTCATTCCATACGATACCTAGGAACGAAACTGACAAATAGACGAGATTTCCATTTAGCCTAATCTTTATACAATAAAAACCGAGTTCAGTTATGATTGCATGACACTGCATCAGGGTTTCCTGAGGATCAGCGAATATTTTTATATTAATCTACAGATAACCATAAGGAAAACTAGAAAAATGTCAGAATAAATATTTTTTGAAACTAATAGTACAATAACAAAACTTTGACTAGTCAACACATGTTTTGAAGTGGACTAGAAACTTTGTATGCAAACTCAGAGAAGCATGTGATGTGGCAGACTCTTATTGTATGATAATTATATGCTCGGCCTTAGATATGTTCTGGGGGGTTCATTTAAGTTCTATAGAAATCCTTGTCACAATGCCTGTAGTATGTTACTCTATGGCTTACACAAGTTAATACGTAACAAAACTCAGCAGTATAGACACAAACACATTGCACTGAGTTGGATGATTGATTATCCCATGCCTGTTTTTAGTCAATGTGTGGTTGTTGCCCTGAAAGCGATAACGAATCTAATAAATAAACTCCACGTGATTTAATAATAAGATAACTGATTTAAATCAACCTTATATACCATACTTTTAATAGGTGTAATGAGCTACAGGCTTTGAATTTTTACATGCAATACTCGTAGAAACCGGTTATGTTTTCACAATTTTTTTGATGTAATTGACCTAAAGATCATAATATAATTTGTAGAGAAAACTTTTCTAAAATGCCTTTGGTATGTTGGTTCTGGGAATAACACAAGTGAATACAGATAGCACTATAGCAACAACTCACCGTACTGCGCGGTCGATTATTGATTATCCCGCAGTCGTTGATTATTCAATGTTGAGCGATAAACGGAGGGCGTTAAAACTTTTGCAAAAAATGTGAAAGGTTATTTCCATACTCACATTTAATTAAATCAATTTTTATATCAAATTTATCGGGGTGGATACTAAAGAGGTTTACTGAAACATTGTCGGTAGTAATCGATCGTTTTGAATTCAGTTTATTGACTCCAAACTAGTCAATAAAATTCTAAATATTTTATTGAAAACTTTAATGGTAATTTTGAATGTATATTTATATTTTATCGTACAAATATTGAATGAATATGATTAGTTGTTTAAAAAAGATTTTTCTTAAAGTTTTGAATAGTTCAAGATAAGAAAATTCTGGAATTAAAAAAACAGATATAAATTCAATGGTCGTAAAATACATAACCAATCTAACTAAAACTAAAAATATCTATCGTTTAAAAAAAATTCTTTGTAATAAATATTTTTATTTTAAATCCCATAATTTCAATATTTGGTTATTTATGTGTTTTTACTTCATTATCTCTGAAGTATTTTATATAATTTATAATAAAGCCACTCATATATAGTAGAGAAATTTAGAAAAGGAAATAACATTACCTATCCTATATAGTTATAGTAAAAACTATCTATATATAGTTTAAACACCTTCAGTATTACTTAATTATTATATAAAGAACTAGTTGTTCAATTTCTTGCATCTTCTTTAAGGGTGGGAATTCTTGATTATAATCTATGGCTTTAAATATCACTTCTGAACTGGTCTTTCCAGGGGTTGATAGTGGTAGTACTTTGAGGTTAGTTGGAGTAAATGTCATAGACTTTATACATTTGTAAGTTTGTCGATTCCTTTGGTTAAGATCTATGGTGTTATTTGTTTTCGCTTTTGATAAGGGGGAAGTTCGGTAAGGGTTAGTGTGACCTCCCCCTATTTCCCGTTTTTGTTGATGATTTTTTTTTATAATAATTAGACTTGTAACATGATTCGATATTGTGGTTTGTTCGCTTGCATTTACTTGCATGAACAGCTCTTGTGTATTGTTGGTTTTTAGGTGCCAAGCAGTATTACTTTGGGTTTGAGAAGTTAATGAAACGTTGCTTGAACCAGCATTGTTCAGTATTATGGTTGTGTGTGTCTTTTACGGCAAATAGTGCAATACCTATTTTGTATAGCAGGTTGTATTTGGGAATGGTTTTTGTCTTCTCCTATCACTGAAAGTAACGTGTTTAATCATAGGTGGGCCTTTGGGTTTGTTTGTGGTAGTTTGAGCTTTCCATATATCTATTCTGGTGAGGACTAGGTGTTCTATCATATCTCGGCTTATATTTTGAGTTTTCATACGGGGATGGAGACCTTTCGTACCTGTGGTTATGATTTGAAATTTGGTTTGTAGTTAGGGTAGCTACTAAATTGGTTAGGGTGTTAACTTCTGTTTGTAGTTTATGGATGATGTTTTGTTCAAATAAGGGTGTACTATAGGGTCTGTTTGCTGCAACCCTATTGTACCTTTCTTTGTTTTTTCATTTGTGTTAGAACTAGCTGTTCTGTAATTTTTAAATTATTCTCGAGATCACTTAAGGTGTCGTTTTTCAGGCCTATAACTCGTTCACAGATTTCTGGTTTTAGTCCCTGTATGATAAAATGTATAAATTTGCTTTGTCCTGTATTGTGGGGTCATATCTTCGGCATGTTGTTAATATATCTAAAAAATAGGTTAGTGTTGGCTCGTTCTCTCCCTGTATTTTGTGTTCTAAAAATAATTTTGTAGACTCTGGGTTTGTGCTAATGGAGTGAAAGCCTCTATGAAACTTTTTAGCAAGTTGATCCCATTGTATGGCTACCCCTCGTTGTTTTTGCTTGTAATTGTTTGAACCAAGTTAGTGCTGTGCCTGATAAATGCGCTGGGAATAAATTAACTTTAGTGTTGTCCTGTCCATCTGTTTGAAAGTTGCTGCCACTAGGAATTTGTCTAAACAATCTTGTGGATTTTCGCTCTGGAGACCTGTGTAAGTCCCAGCTGATATTAACGGTATGTTTTCCCCATGGTTACTGTGTTCGTTCTGTCAGGTAGTGTGAGTGGCTCGTAATGTTGTGCTAAGGTTGGGGGTGCTTGTGTCTTGATGTCCGCCTCAGGGTTATGTACTATGTCGTATAAATTTGTTCTCTGCACTAGAAAATTCCTCGATTGTAGCTAGATCCTTATAGTTTTCCCTGTCCTCTTCACTTAGGTGAGTTTTTCGTGTAGTTAAATTATTAAATATGGTTTTAATATTAGGGTGACTTGCGTTATACGTGTTAAGTTCTTAAGTGCCGCTAGGATAGGTCTGAGGTCTGCTACAGTGTCTGTGTCTCTAGATACTATTCCATTTTCATTTAATACTTTTATTATGTCACTTTTGGAAGTCCTATATGTGTCTAATGGTATTAAATCTTCATGTAGTATGGTTTCCATTTAATTATACATGTCTATTGACGTACCTCGTTAGTTTACTTGGCGTTACTCTAATTACGGGTTTGAAAATAATTTTTGAGTTATTGGAAATTTAATTTGTCTTTTAGGTAAATGAGAGGTTTGTCACTGAAGTAGGCTATTTTAGTTAAATACTTTCTTATGACTATTATTTAGTTCTAATTTATACCTAGCCTATGAAAACCTACTGTGCTTGCCCATAGTGAGGAAATTTGGAATGGCCAACCGAGTTTTTAGCGCCCTCCACCATGTATAGGTTTTATAACGTTTTGTTGGTTTAGTTTTGTAAGATTAAAGTCTTGTGAACATTACTATTGAGCAAGGGTCATTGCTGTGATGTGAGAGGATTTAATAATAGGTTTGATATTGGCAGTACAAATACCCCTCCAATATGAGCCCAACCACATATTTTATATTCCGGACAACATCCTTCTTTAAATTTGATTAAACATTTTAATTAACAACTGAATATGGGTCAACCGATATATTAAGCACTAAATTTTAAATGTCTTAATTAACCTTTGAAAGGCACATATTATTCATATTAAATTATTATCATTATCAATTTATTTGTTGAATATTATTTCATACTATAACATTTACTATGACTAATTTTTGTAGTACGGCGTCTGCAAATAATTATTGAGTTCATGGAATTAAAACGTGAGAAAACTTTCTTTTTAAATAGCTAACTAAACATTTACATGAATTTACAT
>NW_025787285.1:0-8171 GCF_021130785.1 Homalodisca vitripennis
TATGTGATTGTGACAGCCACGTTAGAGAAACCCTCAATGGGTTTTTAACATCATGGCCGACAATTGGTTAAAAAAGTGTAAAAAAGGACCCCGTGTGGGGACCAGAATCTTATTGATTTATGGGTACGTATAGAGATAACCATCATGAGGTTTCCAACATATGGCCCCACAATAGGTTAATATATTTTAACTAGGGCACAGTGTGGGCCACCAGAAGTCTTATGTTGATTGATGAGTACGTTAGAGAAACCATCATTGAGGTTTCCAACATCAGGCCGACATATGGTTAAAATTGGGAACATGGACACAGTGTGGGCCCCCAGAAGTTTTTGTTTTATTATGCAGCCAGTTTTTAAAAGAAACCATCATTGAGGTTTCCCAAAATCAGGGCCCACAATGTGGGTTAATAAATGTAACATAGGACACAGTGTGGGCCACAGAAGTCTTTTTGATTGATGACAGTACGAAGAGATAACCATCATTGAGGTTTTTCCCAAAACAGGCCCAAAATTTGGGTTTAAAAAAAAAGGGAACATAGGACACGGGGGCCCAAATTTATGTTGATTGACGGGGGATAACCAAAAATTTTTTTCACAATTTGGAAATTTTAAAAAGGGGGCCCAACCCGTTTGGAAGAAGCAGTTTTAGGAACCACTTTGGGGAAACCACATTTGGGGTTTTAAAAAACAGGGCCCCGGGGGGTTTAAAAAGGTAAAATAGGAACTTTGGGCCCCAAACTTATGGTTTTTTAAAAGTTAAGATAACAATGGGCCACCGGGCAAAAATTTTTTTTAAAGGTAAAAAACAATTTTGGGGGGAACCCAAGCTTATGTTATTTTAGAAGAGGGCCACAGAAAATTTAAAATTTCGAATATTTATTTTTACAAAAAGGAACCCCAGGGGGGGGGGCCCCCTTTTTATTTTTTAAAAAATTTTTTTAGAAACCTCTTGGGTTTCCAACTCATGGCCGACAAGGGGGAAATTAGTTAACGGACCGTTGGGCACCCGAAGTCTTATTTTGTGAGACCTAGGAAATAGAGTCAACCCTTTGGGGTTTAACATAGGCCACAATGTTGGAAAAGTTAAAATGGGAAAAAGGTAAATTTTGGGCCCCCAAATTTGGATTGTTTAAAAGAAATAGAATTTTGGGTTTTTAAAAAAACAAAGGGTAAAAAAAAATAGGCACAATTTGGCCCAAATTTTTATTAAAAGACAGACGTTTGGGGAAAACCTATTAAAGGGTTTTAAAAAACCCAAATAGGTTAAAAAATTGGGGAAAAAAATGGGGCCCCCCGAAAAATTTGGGAAGAAGCTTTGTATAGAAGAAAATCATTTTTTCCCAAAAAATTTTTTTTTGTTTAAAGGGGGGGAAATGTGGGCCCCAAATTTTTTTTTTTGAAGCTCTAAAACCATCATTGATTTCCAACATCATGGCCACAATGTGGTTTAAAATAGGGGAAACTTGGACACCCCGGGGGCCCCTTATGTTATTGGATGACAGACGTAAAAAAAAAACCCTTTGGGGTTTTAAATCATGGGAAATTGGGTTTAAATAGGTTTGGGAAAAAAAAGGGGAACCCGTGTTGGGAAAAATCTTAGTTATTATGCCCCTTGAAAAATATTATTTTTTTTTGGCCACTAGGTTTAAATTTTTGTTAAAATGGCACGTTGGGAAAATCTTTTTAATAAGCACCAATGGTAACCTCTTTGGGGTTTTTCCCCATTGGCCACTAGGTTAAAATTTTTGTAAAATAGGAAAGTTTTGGGGGGGGTCCCAAATTTTTTTGGGAAAACCCCGGGTAACCCCCCCTTTTTAAGGGTTTTCAAAAAATCCACAATGGGTTTTAAAAAAGAAAAAAGGAAAATTTGGGACCCAAAAACATGTTGGGGAAGAAGCCTTTTTGATAAAATCAAAGGGTTTTTTTCCCCCCCGGGCCAAATTTTAATTATGAAATTGGCCCCGGGGCCCCGGTTTTTTATTGATGCAAAGTTTAAAATAAATCATTGGGGGTTCCCAAAATCTGGCCGAAATTTGGTTAATATAAAAACATGGACACAGTGTGGGCCCCCCGAATTTTTATGTTGATTGATGAAAGGTTTTTAGGGTTTAACCCTCATGGGGCAAATTGGGAAATTGGTTAAAAAGGGGGAAAAAAAGGAATGGGGCCAAAGAACTATTTATTTTAATTTTTTTTTTTTTTTGGGGTTTTTTTTTTTTTTTTTTAAAAAATTTTTTTAATTTTAAAAAGGGGTAGGTTAATATTAGTTTTTAAAATTGGCCCCAAGGGTTTTAAAAAGGGAAATAACTTTTGGGGCCAAAGTTTATTTTTTGGACCTGTTAAAAAACCCTTTGAAAACAGGCCCCATTGGGAAAGTTAAAAAAAACATTTGGGGCCCCAAATCATGGGATTGTAATATATGAAAAAAACCTTTTGGGCCCAACTATGGGAAAAGGGAAAAAAAAATAAACCCCCCACAATTTTTTGGCCCAAAAAATTCCCGGGTTTTAAAATTGGGAAAAATTTTTTTTTCTGGGGGGGAAACAAAAATTTTTTAAAAAGGGGAAAAAAAAGAAGGGGTTTAAATTTTGGGAAATAGGGTTAAAAAGTAACAAAGGCAATTGGCACAAATTTATTAAATTAAACCTTAAAAGAAAAACCCTTTTGGGGTTTTAACATCATGGGACAAATTGGGGTTTTTTTTCATAGGACCCCCAAATTTGGGGAAGAATTTTTAATTTTGAAGCTACATGAGAAATTATTGAGGTTTCCAACATTGGCCACAAATTTGGAAATTTTAAATAGGAAAATGGGGGGCCCCGAAAAGTTTTTTGAAGCCGTAAGAAACCCATTGAGGTTTCCCAAATCATGGCCAAAATGGGTTAAATTTGTGTAAACATAGGACACAGTGTGGGCCACCATAAGTCTTATTTGATTTTGGAATGACACAACGTATAGAGGATAACCAATCATTGAAAAGGGTTTCCAACATCATGGGCCGACAATATGGTTAATATAGTGTAAACATTGGGACACAAGTGTGGGCCACAGAAGTCTTATGTTGATTGATGACAGCTACGTATAGAGATAAACCATCAGTTGAGGTTTCGAACTTCATGGAGACAATATGGTTAATATGTTGTAAACAGTAGGCACACAGTGTGGGACTACCAGAAGTCTTATGTTGATTGGATGACAGCTACGTATAGGAGGAATAACCCATCATTGAGCGTTTCCAACATTCATGGCCGACAATGTGGTTTATATAGTGGTAAACTTAGGACACAGTGTGGGCCTACCAGAAGTCTTATGTTGATTGATGACACGCTAGCGTACTAGAGAGTAACCATCATTGGAGGTTTCCAACATCATGGTCCGACAACTGTGGTTAATATAGTGTAACATAGGACACAGTGTGGCCACAGAAGCTTATGTTTGATTGTTGACTGTTAACGTATAAGATAACCACATTGAGGTTTCCAACATCCAGGGCCGACAATATGTATTATATTGTAACAAAGGACACAGTGTTGGCCACCAGATGTCTTATGTTGATTGATGACAGGCCACGTGAATAGAGATAACCATCATTGACGGTTTTCAACATCCCCATGGCCGACAAGATGTGGTTAACTAAAGTGTAAACATAGGTCACAGTGTGGCCCAACCAGAAGTCTTATGGTTGATTGAATGACCAGTACGTTATAAGAGATAACCATCATTGAGGTTTCCAACATCATGGCCGACAATGTATGCGTAATATAGTGTAACATAGGGACACTGTGTGGGCCAACCCCGAAAGTCGTATGTTGATTGATGACAGCTACGTAAAGGTGATAACCATTCATTGAGGTTTTCCAACATCATGGCCAACAATGTGGTTTAATATAGTGTAACATAGGGACACAGTGTGGGCACACCAGAAGTCTTAGGTTGATTGATTTGCAGCTAGTTATTAGAGGATAACCATAATTGAGGTTTCCAACATCATGGCCGACAATGTGGAGTTTTAATATAGTGTACATCTTAGGACACAGTGTGGGCCACCAGACAGTCTTATGTTGATTGATGACAGACACGTATAGGAGATAACCCATCATTGAGGTTTGTCAACATCATGGCACGACAATGTGGTTTATAAAGTGTAAACATATGACACAGTGTGGGCCACCAGATGTCTTATGTTGATTGATGACAGCTACGTATGAGAGGATAACCATCATTGAGGTTTCCAAACATCCATGGCCGACAAATGTGGTTAATATAGTTGTAACATAGGGACACAATGTGGGCCCACCAGAAGTCTTATGTTGATTGAATGACAGCTACGTTAATAGAGATACCCATCAATTGAGGTTTCCAACATCAATGCCGACAATATGGTTAATATATTGTAACATAGGACACAGTGTGGGCCACCGAAGTCTATGTTGATTGAATGACCGCTGACGTATAAGATAACCATTCATTGAGGTTTCCAACATCATGGCCGAGCAATGTGGTTAATATAGTGTAACAATAGGAAACAGTGTGGGCCACCAGGAAGTCTTACGTGATTGATACAGCCACGATAGAGATAACCATCATTGAGGTATCCAACATCATGGCCGACAATATGGATAATATTGTGAAACATATGGACACAGTGTGGAGCCAGCCAGAAGTCATATTAGTATTGATTGACAGCTTCGTATAGAGATAACCATCATTGAAGGTTTTCCAACATCATGGCCGACAATATGGTTAATTATATTGATAACATAGGACACAGTGTGGGCCACCATACTATCTAATGTTGATTGATAACAGCTACGTATTAGAGATAACCATCCCATTGGAGTTTCCACTCATGGCCAGGACAATATAGTTAATATGGTGTAACATAGGACACAGTGTGGGCCACAGAAGTCTTATTACATTGATGACTGATACGTATAGAGATCACCTCATTGAGGTTTTCCAACATCATTGCCGACGAATGTGGTTAATAAAGTTAACAAGGACACAGTGGTGAGGCCCCTAGAAGTCTTATGTTGAATTGATGACAGCTAGGATAGCAGAATATACCATTAATGAGGTTTCCAAATATATGGGTCCGACAATGATGGTTAATATAGTGTAACATAGGACACAGTGTGGGCCACCAGAAGTCTTATGTTGATATGATACAGCTACTATAAAGATATCCATATTGAGGTTTTCCAACATTCATGACCGACAATGTGGTTAAAATAGTGTAACATAGACACAGTGTGTGGGCCCACCAGAAGTCTTACACGTTGATTGATGAACAGCTACATTGAGATAATCCACATTGAGGTTTCCAACATCATGGGCCGAAATATGTTAATAATATTGTAACATAGACACCAGTGTTTGGCCACCAGAAGTCCTTATTGTTGATATGATGAACAGCGTACGTATAGAGATAACCATCCATTGAAGGTTTCCAAACATCATGGCCGACAATTTGGGTAATATAGTGTAACATAGGACCACAGTGTGGGCCACCAGAAGTCTTATGTTGATTGATGACCAGCATACGTATAAGAGATAACCATCATTGAGGTTTCCAACAACACATCATGGGCGACCAAATATGGTTAATACTAGATGTAACATAGGACAACAGTGAGGGCCACAGAATCTTATTTTGATGATGTACTGATGATGTATAGAGATAACCATCCCTTGAGGTTTCCAACATCCATGGCCGACATGTTGGTTAATATAGTGTAAAACTAGGACACAGGTGTGGGCCATCAAGAAAGTCTTCTTTGATTGATAATACAGGCTAAGTATAGAGATAACCATCATTGAGGTTTCCAACATCCATGGCCAGACAATATAGTTAATATAGTGTAACATAGGACACAATGTGTGGCCACAGGAAGTCTTATGTTCATTGATGAACCTGTTACGTTATAGAGATAAACCATCATTGAAGGTTTACCAACATCATGGGCCGACAATGTGGTTAATATAGTGATAACATAGGACACAGGGTGGGCACACCAGAAGTACTTATGTTGATTGCATTGACAGATACGTATAGAGATAAACCATCATTGTGGTTTCCAACTTCATGGCCGACAATATGTGGTTAATATAGTATGTAAAATAGGGACACAATGTGGGCCACCAGATCAGTCTTATGTTTGATTGATGACAGCTACGTATTAGAGTTAAAACCATCATTAGAGGTTTCCATAAATCATGGACGACAAGTGTGGTTAAAATAGTGTTACATGAGGACACAGTGTGGGCCACCAGAAAGTTTAACGTTTGAATTGATGACAGCTACGGTTTAAGAGATAACCATCATTGAGGGTATTCCAACATCATGGCCCGAGAATATGGTTAATATAAGTTGTAACATAGGACACAGTGTGGGCCACCTGAAGTCTTATGTTGATTGATGAAAGCTACGTATAGAGATAAACCTTCCATTGAGGTTTTTCCAACATCATGGCCGACTGTATGGTTAATATATTGTAACATTAGGACACAGAGTTGGGCCACTAGAAGTCTTATGTGATTGATGACTGCTACGTATAGAGATAACCATCATTGAGTTTCCTTCAAACATCATGGCCGCCAATGTGGTTTAATATAGTGTAAACATAGGACACAGTGGGGCCTACCAGAAAGTCTTATTTTGATTGATGACAGCTACGTATAGAGAATAACCATCATTGAGGTTTCCAACCATCCTGGCCCAGACAATGTGGTTATATAGTGTAACATAGGACAACAGTGTGGGCCTACCAGAAGTCTTAAGTTGATTGATGACAGCCACGGTAATAGAGTGATAACCATCCATGATGTTTCAACATCAAGGCCCAGACATTGTGGTTAATAAAGTGTAACATAGAGACACAGTGTGGCCACCAAGAAGTCCTATGTTTGAATGATGACAGCTACGTATAGAGATAACCAACATTGATGTTTTCCCCAACATCATGGCCGACAAGATTTGGGTTTAATAAAGTGTAACATAGGACACAGTGTGGGGCCACCAGAGACCTATGCTATTGATGACAGCTACGTATAGAGATTAACCATCATTGAGGTTTCGAACATCATGGTCATGGCCGAACAATAATGGGTAAATATTGTGTAACATAGGGACACAGTGTGGGCCACCAGAAGTCTTTATATGATTGATTACAGCTACGTAATATATGAATACCATCCATTGAGGTTTTTCCCAACATCATGGTTCCGACAATGTGGGTTAATAAATGTAACATAGGACACAGTGTGGGGCTACCAGAAGTCTTATGTTGATTTGAATGACAGCTACTATAGAGATAACCATCATTGAGTTTTCCAACATCATGGCCGACAATGGTGGTTTAATAAAGTGTAACATAGGACACAGAGTGGGCCACCCAGAATCTTTATGTTGATTGATGACAGCCACGTATAGAGATAACCATCAATTGAGGTTTTGCACCATCATTTGGCCGACCAATGTGGGTTAATAAATGTGTAACATAGACACCAGTGGTGGGCCACCAGAAGTCTAGTGTTGATTGATGACACAGCTACTATAGAGATAACCATCATTGAGGGTTTCCCAACATCATGGGCCGACAATATTGTTATATAAGTGTAACATAGGACACAGTGTGGGGCCACCAGAAGTCTTATGTTGATTGATGCCAGTCTACGTATAGAGATACCATCATTGATGTTTCCAACCATCATGGGCCAACAATGTGGTTAATAATAGTGTAACATAGGACGACAGTGTGGGCCACCTAAGTCTTATGTTGATTGAAGACAGCTACGTATAGAGATAACCATCATTGAGGTTTCCAACATCCTGGCCGACAATGTGGTTAATATAGTGTAACAATGACACTAGTGTGAGGGGGGGCCACCAGAAGTCATATTTGATTGATGTCAGCACGATAGAGATAACCATCATTGAGGTTTTCAACCATCATGGCCGACAATTGTGGTTTATAAAAGTGTAACATAGGACACCAGTTGGGCCACCAAAGTCTTTATGTTGATTGATGACAGCTACGTATCGAGATAACCATCAAATTGAGGTTTTTTCCAACATCAATGGCCGACAATGTGGTTTAATTATAGTGGTAACGAAGGACACAATGTGGGGCCACCAAATCTATGTTTATTGGAAAACTACTAAAGAATAAC
>NW_025787286.1:0-17330 GCF_021130785.1 Homalodisca vitripennis
ACATTTTTAAATATTAAAAAAATTTTCCGAAATAATTTTGATTATTGTTATACATTTTACATAGTGGGGGTGGGGGCGTTTTTACAATGACAAGAAAAAAAGTAGGTAGTAGCGCCAAAATGGATTTTTTTATTATTTTGTGGTCCAGAGCAAAATTATGGGATCAGCGAGAAAGAAAGTTTGCTGTGAAAATAGATGAATATTTTTTTTGTGAATTTATCATTTTTTTATTGGAAAAGTTTAGTTTAGCCTGTAATGTAGTAGCCGTAATGAAGTTGATGATGTGAACCGTTTTCTGCCGGAAACAGTAGTTGGCACCGCAATTGGTCGCTTTGCTCACTTGAATACCCCCCCGTATTAACTCCAATAAATTAGTTTATTGTTTTGCAATAAAAAATACCTTTTACGAAAGAACATCAAGATTAATTTAAACTAATTTATTAGTAGTTTTAAAAAATAATTGTGGGTTTAATTGTTATTCGCCAATTACTATACCTTTATCACGCTAGCAATTAACTGTAATTATTTACTACAGGTGTTCAAAGCTCCACTGTTGTTCACACTTGCGTGTTTACTCACGTTGATATTTCCTATGTTTAATACTAAACTATTAATATTGAGCAATTACAAACAATAATGTTTTATTAACCCAGAATATAATGAATCAATGAAAACAACGTAATATATTTTTAAAACATTTTTTAATTATTTGTCACACCGAATATTTTGTAATTTAAAATTTAGCATTATTCATTTTAATTATGTTTTTAATATTTAACTCTCTTGCATCATGAAATGATTATTTATTACGGTGATAAGATATTATCTTACTAGCGTGGTAAAAAATAGATTTCCTTAGTTATTTGATAATATTTTTCGTGGATTTATAAAAAAATTGGAAAAATTAGAAAACGGCAGTCACAAAATTACAATTAACAGAATGTTTACTGCTACTATAACGTATTGTTAATTAATCTCAACTTAATGAGGTTTCCGATTTTCTCACTTTCTATCGGCCAGTCCCACGCCTGCTACTGTTCTTTTTATTATAGGAATTCTGTTGTTCTTATTGCACGTGGAAGTCTAATTGTAATTAAATATTGATGCTGCAGAAGTTTACATAATGTAGGCAGTAGCATGGAGAATAGCCGCATAAAAGGTGCGTGCTTGGAATTCCGTTCTTCTTATTGCACGTGGAAGTCTTATTGTAATTTAAATATTGATGCTGCAGAAGTTTACATAATGTAGTAGTAGCAGGGCGAATAGCCGCATCTAAGGTGCGTGCTTGGAATTCTGTTGTTTCTTATTGCACTTGGAAGTCTTATTGTAATTTAAATACTGATGCCCCCGGAAAGTGTATATATTGTGGCAGTAACAGGGGGAAAAAGCCACAACTAAGAGGCGTGCTTGGAATTCCGTTGGTCTGAGGTTAAAATCGTACGAAGCGTTCGTTGATATACAAGTCAGTATATGAAAAGTCATAATTGTTTATGAAACCTTTTTAGAATTTGGAAAACTAAATTTAATTTTTAATTCGTTTGGCCTATATACCTAGATTTAGGAAAGTGAAGAACCGATATTCCAAAACAATCTATTACTTTGTTCAAGGTATGAAAAGGAATTGCAGGGGAATTATGGGACGAGGTTGAGAAGAGAAGAATTTCTTTATGAAAGTTTAATCACTTGCTTGTGCGGGGATCCGATAATCTGGATACATTGTGACTTGCGGGTGGTGGCGAATTTATTACCTCAATAAATGTCTCCTTATTTGCTATGAAAATAATTAAAATTAGCTTTTTATCACCTGTATACGAAGCTACACAACCCTAAACATCTTAATTTTGTTTGAGTGTAGATGTTCGACATAAAATGTAATTTACCAAACACATGTGAAAACTGTGCGTAATAATTACTAGGGATCAATAACCAATTAGCATCGCGACAGAATGAATCGTCATGGACTCGATCTAGCTGTAGGCCTCAATGAAAATTGATTGCACATTGTCAATTCTGGCATAATGATAATTTTATATATTATACGTATAAGGGGCAAGTACTACCGTTTTCCAGTCCTCAGAATAATATTGGAAATACAAGTAGTTGTATATCACCACTTTCTCTGTTCTGTTCTCTATTTTGAAGTTCATTGAATGTAAATAAATCTTTCAGTTAAATATGTTACAAAAAAATCATTTCTTGCATTTATGTAAAGCGCTAATTTCTTAACAATTTGATTCACGGGTTATTGCGGGGTTTTTCCTTTACTATCAGCAATGTCAGACCACTTATTAGTTACATGCCAGGTATGAAGATCCACCACGAGGTAAACAGTTTAAAACTAAGTTTATTTTGAATACAGGTCTGAGAGCGTTATAAGCTAGTGTAGGAGAAATAGTAGGAAAACAGTGGTAAACGGGAAAGAAGCATTATGGATTAGAACCTATAAAAGCCACTCGCCTTTTACCAGATATCTTGTGTTCGAACATGAATCTAAGGAATTAAAATTTTATTTTTGAATAGATAATATAAATCTAAATGGATATTGAACCATATCATATTTATTTGAAGAAAACTCTGCAAAAAACAATCAACACTTTTACTAATATACAAGAATAATCTAAGACTAATATGGAAGTATAATCTTATTAAAATTATTTCTTATCTGAACCCCTACAAATGTTTTTATGTGTCATGACATCGAAAGCTATGACAATGACAAAAACGAGCGAAGCACCCGCAAGCACACAAGTAAATGGGGTGAGTAAGAAATTGTTAAATTTCTGATTGAGTATTAATGTTTCTTGTATTTGTAGAGTATGTTTCTATACCTATTTACTTCTCAAATGAAAACGACAAAACTATATAAAAAAGACATAAACACAATTAATTACGTTTTCATTGTCTAGTCCCTTCGAAACAAACCTTTCTACAATATATTTGATTTATACTATTCACGAGTATTACTGAAGTATAACTCGATTTATTATCACGTTAAGATTTTTGAAATATCCACTGGCAGTCGTCGTTTTTAAAATTCCCGTTATAATGAAAGGCCTAAAAAGGACATGGAAATATATTTCTCTCTTCAATTGTAATATCAAACTAGAAATCATATGTTTTCATTACGGTGTTTTATTATTGGAGTTTTAAACCATTATTTTATATAGGTTATTTCACGCTCGTTAAATAAACAACTGAATTAAATAATTATAAAATATAGAACTTGAGAGAATTATTTTCCTAAAATCACGACATCACAAATGAAGAGCAGGATTGAGTTACAATCAACGGACAACATGGTTAACTGCCAGGTTTGTTGTCACCTTTTGTTGTTGATTTGTTTGTTTGAACACTCCTAACTCGCTTTTTACAGCCTTGTTACGTTGTCCCTTTTATTTACCAGTAAAATTGCAATTTCCATTAAAATTTAAGAAAAAAGTTAAAAATAGATTTTATTTGTATTCTACACTGAGTGTATTTAAAAAAATGAATCGTGTAGATAAGTAATTACACATTTCATATTTATGTGAATGTCAATTGTGGGTTAATCATGAGTTAAAAATGTGTCCACCTACAAACAAGGAAGATACTTTAATTTTTACCAAATACTTTATTATATAAGTTATAAGTATATTTTTATAAAAATCAGAGCCCATCATAAACTATCTAATATTATTAATAAAGTTGTGTACATATTTAAAAAATGTAATTAGTATTTCAGAAATATGTTTTGCAAAAATTAATGATTCATACCATCTATTTTATTTCTCAATACTTAAAAAGAATCCCATATGCTTATGACACCTATAATACAGTTTTAAGAGGCCTTAAGATTACTGACAATATTTTGGGGGAAATCCCTAGCTCTCCATAGTATTGGACTTCTCTGCATGAGAACCAAAGTTTATTGAACTCAAAAACACATATAACTTACCAATTTTATTTGTGCATTATGAGGTAATAGTTTACTAATATTTGTTGTTATTTTCGTATGCATTCAGTAAAAGTCACTAATACGCACAGTCCATAGTTCAGAACAATATTCGTTACTCAGGTGCAAGCAAGAGTGCCATCTGGGGTCCGGGATCAATATTGGGATGTTGGTGTTTGGTGCTGAATATTTAATGTCAGCTTAAGTTAAATCCTTCCAGACTTAAGTTCGGATTTTGAATCTTAAATTTTGAGTGATACACGGAAATGTTACAATTAAATTTTCCCAACAGTGTTAGCACTGTATACAAAATGAAGTTTATAACTTTCCCTTATTATTTCTACTTATTTCTCTAAGATTCGTTTCTGATGTTGACAAGAAACAGAGAGTTAAACTAGCGTGTGACCTTGAGATTGTTACATGGATTGCTAGTAAGGTCCATGTTTCTCAAACTTAAGGCTGATAAAGCTGCCACATTCCCATTATTGTCGTTATTTTGAAGAAATTCTTCTCGAAGACAATATATTGCCCGTTAGGCTAGTGTATGTATCCTGTCATTTTGAACCTGAAGAGACATAACATTTATGGTCAATCTGGCGTGTTAGTTGTAATTAGGTGACAAGAAATAGTCACTGGAAAAATATCTCGTAAAATATATAAATAAAACTATCCAAAGAGTAAATATCCAACATTCTACTACCTCTAAAAGAGTGATATCCAACGAGTTAGAAAAAGTTTGAATTTAATTAAAATTCTCAATTAGGAGTTGTTGAATTCATAAATTAGTTGAGGGAATAATTGTAAATGTTGACTGTTAAACAACATTGATACCTTTTAAATACAGTTTAAATGTATAAACATGAGTCAGTGTTGTTGTGTACAGCTTGAGCATGTTATGTGTATGTGTGAGGGCCCGGTAATAAAGTTATCAGCTGTTTGTTTGATCATCTCCTGATCGATGCTTCGTTATCCAGTTAATTATTCTTTTATCCATAAAATAATCCTAATAATAATGAGAATTAAGTCAGGAATTTTAATATCATCAACCTTCACTGTATTAAAATCATTTAACATTCATTGTACATGATTCCCATCTACTACGTCTTTCTTATTATACTAGCAATCACACGTGGCTTTGCATGCAATTTCCTGTGGATAAAAACTGGAATTTAATGGGCATACTCTTTTAAACACTCTTGTGATTAGTGATGGTCACTGGAAAATATTGAAAATCTTTTCCATGCAGTAATGATGACCTAATGTCATTGACATTTATAGGAGAAAACAGATTTGGACTGAGAATTGATCCCTGCGGGACCACATAGCTCAAATGGATTGGATTTTAAAGTTGATTTGAGATTTGGACAACTTGAGTGCTATCACTTAGAAATAATCTAAGTATGGCACGCCTCAGATACCATATGATTCCAGTTTTAATGCTGAATTTATATCCATAACAGAAATATAAAATGATTTAAAATTAATAATTATATTTTTTTGAATTAAATATACACATGGATGTACATATAGATATTCTGAGATTTTACAAACATATTATGGTTCTGTGTACTTAACCGTGAACTGAGGGAATATAAAAACAGCTCAAACTTGAATGCTTATGCCGATATATTTAATATTTTAAAATGATTTGAAGTTGAACAGTATTGTGATCATGTTCAAAAACCCCAATTAAAATACCTTAAAATAATAAGAACCTGTTTGGATAGCTCTTTGAACCTTAGCAAAACCATTAACAAAAATATACAATAGTCTGTGTTAAATACTTGTGTCAATCAATTAAAATCCCATGGAAACTGTTAAATATAACAATGAAGTAACGTTAGCACATGCCATACACATCAGGTCATTATGTATTTGGAAATAAATTGTCCAAGTTAGCAAACAAGTACAATACAACAGTGTAACAGTTGGGAGGGACAAATGTTACCTCGAGACTGTGACTAACATCTGCTCTCAGTTGTTGTGATGAACGCATCTCTAACCCTCCCCTCACAGATTTGATGAACAGAGCCTTATTTTCAATAGATAACTTTCATATGTTTGACACCTTTATTTCTGACTCTAAAAGAACCTTAATAAATTTTACGAAACCACGTTGTGATAGTTAAATGTCCATCAACTTAGATACAACAAAACATTGTTGAAATCCTTCAAAACATGTCTTATACAGTAAGCGTTCAAAAGAAAGAAAACGTTTCCCTCAAACAAGCTAAACAGTAGTCTTAAAAAATATATGCTTTTTACTTCTTAAATAAAATTAAATAGCGGTGTGTTTTAACGTGTAAAGTGCTGATGTTGCTTTGAAAATGGTGTTAGTAAAATGCTTTAATACTTTGTAAAGCTGAATGACGAGATTTAATACACTTTGATGTAACAACCGTCCAAGGAAATACATTTATCTACTGTTGCAGTGAAAAGACACGTCACTGTTAATCTTGTTTAGTTATAGTTTCATTTTGAGAAACACTAATAAAAACTTTATTTAAATTTCCTCGATATTTATATGTTTGATCTATTGTTTTTATTATTAATGGACGTGGTTAGATTTATTCTAGTATTCTTTTTACTAACAATAATATTTTATTAGTTTTGAACTCAATAAGAATGTTTTACACATCTAAAAAGGCTCTATATGGAAGTTACATGAATCCTATTTTTAATCAATTTAAGTTTTCGCAATAATGACATAGCTTAAAAAGCTTTTACGAAGCAACTAATAAAATCCGAGTACTTGAAACCTAAATGTAACAAAATATATATTTTTAGCTCTAAACTATTTGGAGAAATATACTATATTTCCGGTTGGTCTGCATAAAGATTTTTTTTATTTGTGGCAATAAAACACTAAGAAATTATTATAGTAATAACGTTGTTAAATGACCTCGATATAGAATTATTGTAGTGTTAACTTTCGACATAAAATGATAGCTAATAGTAGGATATTGTCAATTAGTTGAATATTTCTTACTAGTTGAAAGCATTTAAGAGAGAAGTCGAATTATGTGACCTATCTCATCCTATCATTAACCCTCAGTTGTTAGTTTGAATACGCTCTGTGAAGCATGTATCTTTTGCATTCAACGGTGTGTGACAAACTGTTTAAAAGACAAGCATTATATTTTTATGGTTAAATTAAATTTTTCTTGTTACTAATTTTCTACCTAATTCACTAAATCTTGACACGTAGAGCTGGCTGGCTGTACTATATTTCCAGACAATCTTCAAAAAATTTATTCATCACTGTCTTGAATACAGTTGTAGCCTAAATGTGTATTCAAGGCTACAGTGGAATACCCTGGATGGCTTTGGACCATTGATATGGAAAGAATAAGTCAAACTCTGTTGTTATAAAAAAATCAGATTATCCACGGAACAAGACCTATTTATAGATTTTTTAGCCTATTTACAACCAATTTTAATTTTTAATTTTCGTTAACGGAAGCCTAAAGCTTATTGGCTAAGTGTTTTATTCTAAAAGTAAATAGGTAAAATAATATAATGAAAAGTGGATGTTAGAACTCGGTTAAAAGATGTGATTTCAACGCACTCTTGTCGATGGCGGTGGGTGGGGGTGGGGGTGGATCACACCCTCCCTAACTCACAGGAACTTTTACAACTTGAACATTGCTAAGAAACCTTAATTTTGAAAAAGACGTGAATGTATGATGTGGAAAGTTATCTAGAGAACGATGTTATCAGTATACTTTAATTTTTACTTTTAAATTAATTTGTACATAAAGAAAAACGAGTTCTAATGGTACAAGTCCAGCTGTGGAATTTGGATAAAGGTCATTGAGAGCCAAACTACATCTGCTATGGAGATGTAAAAATGACTCTTCTTTTGATTTTCTGTCTATCTGTATGTCAGCAGGACATCTCGAAATGAAATTAGATATAGATTTAAAACTTTGCTAACAACCTCTACACGTGGTGTGAGTACTCCGACCTAGCTTTGTTTATGAATAAAAGTTAACACATTATTGTAGATGTGTACAGAAATGAGTATAAATAAAATGACATGTTAAAAAACACAAATAAACTATATACACGCATTGGTTAAAACTGGTATGTTCGATTATTATCAAAAAACAAAGAAAGATAACGGTACGCGATATTGATACTACAGAGTTAACCTAATTACTGTGAACAAACCACAGGCTGTTACTGTTGAGTGTGTTACAAGCAGTATAGTGCAGTAGCAAGGGGGCATAGCCGCAACTATCCTACGTGCTCAGAATTCTATTTGTCAAACTGCTCAAGGGGATTGGTTTTACAGGAAACAGGTAGAACATATAAATGAACTCAAATTTCAAGGAAACATATCAAAGAACCAAAACTGGTTCGTTGGTACATTAAAATTACATTGAAATATATTCAAAATATCATTTGATTTTATTTTGTAAGAAAACATAAATGTGTTACCATTTATACCGTTGTAATAATGAACTTGACGACACAAATAAACATGAAGTGATAAATTTACAGTAATTTTATTGAAAAACCTAGTTAAATATCGGACTCTGTTATAAAATTACGAGTATTTTATTACTTGTTACAGCGCAGTTATTGTTTTCAGCGTTAAAATTTTCAAACTTTACTTTTGTTGTTATATTTTATTGCTTGAGTTACGTCAGTGATGAAGCATGTATCAACGGTTTACAAAGTAAATCACCCTAGGCGGAGTGAAATAATTCATAATTTAATATGATTCATATTTTTAATTCAATGAATAAAAATAGTGATTGGTGGAATTTAATTTTTCAAAGTTTTCAATAATGTTTTGGTATCAATTAAAATTATATGGAAGGCAAAGTTATAAAAACCCATTTGTCAGATATGTGCAATAAAAATATAATTTCTCAAATAAATATTTTTTTGTAACAAGTAAAAATGACATTGACTTATGGTCTCTTGAAAAGTGCCGGGGTGTGGGTTATTTGTCATTCATATGACAGTCAGTTTTTACTTCGGATCATTACAGTTATCATATACACAGGGTATATTGATTTTGTGTCCGTATTTTAGAAACTTATTCCTAAAATCATATACTGGCCACGATTTTTGTGTGTCTGAAATGTGTAAAGTAAGTGCTCAAAATGTCTTTTATCAATTCAAAAAGTATTAATTCTTAAGGATATATTTTTATATGCGTATATTCATTGTGCTCTATAAAATGTTTTATGCTGTTTATTAAATATTATAATTTTAAAGATAAAAATAAAATTATACAAAACTAAAACACCAACAAAAAAAAGAATGAACATTTCTTAAATTAAAAATATAAGTACGGTTTGTTACACTAGATAGTATATTTATGATTGTGTTCAACGGATAGTTTCAATATTCATTTTATTACTAAACATAGAGCAACCTTCAAAATCATTAAATTTGTAATTTGAAAGGTCATTAGGTCAGACCTATGAACTAAAAGACCTATCCTTAAATTATGTTATTCAAGCCAAGCTATGATAGCTTTACCTGTTTAGTTATATTTTTCCGGGATATGTTGTTTTTTTATCTAAACCTTACTTTTATAAATTGTTCAGGTAGGACCAGAAAAATAGCACTTCTTAAAAAATTACGAACTAAAAACTTATCTACATTTTCTAATAACTTTTCTACTATGTAAGATTTGAAAAAAAACTAAACATTTCTCATAATATGTAAAATTTGTTATCAGCGTGAAGAGCTGATTCCAAGTAATGCACGCACTAATTTGTGTCATTGGAAAATCTAATTTTTACGAGGAGTATAATAAATCCATTAATAGTAAGGTCTGTTATATTTATCGTTGAATGTGTATTAAACCTATTATAAACCCACAATATGTAGGTATACAAGTTATTTTATTCTATTTCAACTCTTGAGTAAATAATATTTCTCAAACATAACCTAAAGGTAACATGTAAATAAGCACATTTGCATAATTATGTTGGTGCGGCGTTCAAGAAACGTCTTAGTATTTAAAGGCGTTCAACAAATCGAAAGTGTCCAAGATGTTGATAAAAATTAAATCACTGAAAATATTGTTTGGAAAGTGTAGTAGATGGTATATGTTTTATGTTTTTAGAACAGTGTATTGAAATTTACAAACAGAGCTATAACAATTAAAACTGTCCTCATCATTCTAGTGAAAATTTCATATCTCAGAATCATGACAAATATATGACTCTTGGTGCCACTGTGCGATTGTGAATTAGCCATTCCCCGCAATAGAACATGATTTCATTGACATGGGACTAACTGACTTATCAGGCGGCGAACAGCAGCTGATGTAACAAACAGCTGTTAACTTCATTACTGGCTCTAACCTGGTACACTTGACGGTACATGGTCGAGTTACACTACAGTACACTGTTTCAACTCATTGACATGGGGACTAACTGACTTATCAGGCGGCCAACAGCAGCTGATGTAACAAACAGCTGTTAACTTCATTACTGGCTCTAACCTGGTACACTTACGTTACATGGTCGAGTTACACTACAGTACACTGTTTCAACTCATTGACGCATTTACGCACAAAAAAACATGTCTCAGCTGACAATTTTGCTGCAAGTTATTAGATAAGAAAAATATGAGGGTTTTGCCTCTAAAGATTTAAGTTAGACTACATAAAAACTTTCCATTGCAATCGGTGATTTTAGCTCATGCTAAATGGTAATATTAAGATTGAAAGACTGTTATTTAGAAAAGTAAGAGCTATTTAACACAGTTCTATGGAATTTTAATGACATTTTCCAGTTAGAGGCTAGACGTTACCGTGGCACTGAGGTGAGGTAGAAACATTTCTGTTTATTTTGCTGACTGTCTGTATGCCTGTCCATTTTCCGCAGATTGCTTTTTAGAACGGTTTAAGCTACAGACTTGGAATTATGCATAACGTAAACGAAAATTGACTTTATACGTGTCACTTCTTGCCAGACCAACCTCCCATAACTTGTCTTAGAATCTCCTATACTTTTATATAGGAACTCATACAAACTGTTTCGATCTTCAATATAAGGGCTCTGATACATAGTGGAATATACGCCGGTATATAGAAATGTAGCGCAGTTTAGTTTGTCGCACATCTGTGAAATGAAAACATGTTTCATTACATGATGCGAAGCTAGGACTATTAATATCCTCTCTGGATCTTAACTAACTTCTGGTGCTGGGATTGTAAGTCAGCGACTACGTCTATTTTTATTAGGTTATAAATATACGATACGCAGAGTTATTGATGCATTCAATATAACATGACATAACGACAGATCGTAAAAGGACAGATTAGGTAAAGGCATTGTATCATGGAAAAGAAAGTGCCCTGAGTTCGAGTACTGAGATGAAGTAGCAAATAAGTTAACCTTAGAAATGTTACCCTAATCTGATCCAAGGTTGAATGTTGAGAACCACCTTCCCAAATTAGATTCCCAATATCGTCTTGGTACCTGAATCTGGGGAACAGTGGATTTTTGACTCCACTGACGGCATATGTGATATAAGATTGATAAACACAATAAAATGTAATAAGATATGATTATACGTCTTCAATATAACATTTTAAATTATATTTATTATAATTTAAGATCTGCATATACTAAGATAATAGTCTACAATCAAGAATAATATTAATACCACATAGTGTATTAAGAGTACAATAACATTAAAATAAAAAATAGCTATCTTGATATGCTTTGTTTTAAAACTCATAATACACTTTTTTGAAAATAAGTAGAACAAATCAATTAAAAGTTGTGACGGTGGTATTTAAAATATATAAATGGTTTATGAGGAACGTAAAACCTGGTACTTATATTAACAGCACACATTATCTTATGCAATAGTAGACGTTTTACGTACAAAATATTCGTCGTTAAAAAATAAAGCTCTGAAAATTTGCACTCACCCACATTGGCGAAGCTCTGAAAATGAATATTATTTTAATGGTCACACCATCAAAGGGAGCTCTTTCAATATTAAAATTTGCGGTGGTAAAATATGAATGAGCGGTACGCTTTATGTAACCTTTTTGTGGAGCTACGAGAAGCTGAGAGAAAAACCTCTTGGAGCAACAAAGGATGGTTCTAAATGGATGATGCTACTGGTTGTGCTGTGGAGTGGTGTAACAGTTGAATAAAACTGTTTACAGTGTGTTTGAAAAATATTGGGAGAAACTTTGTTGATTAATTATATAGTCTAAAACAAAAAATAAAGTTTCTTTTAACTGCATTGCACTATCTTATTTAATTTAACGTGTCCTTGTCCCGTATGTTGGATTTTATTTTCCTAAAACTCTCTAGTATTTTTTACTTTGAAACGTTTAATAGTTTTGCATCCTTATTTTCATTGTATGAATTGGGCAAGAATCTTGCATAAATGTAACCACACAAGAGCGTATGAATGGCTTTCTCTACTTTTATGGAAAATTAGATACTATCTTTTATTAGTTTTTGAGCTAATATTTTTTTTTTCGTCCTAATCTTTGTTCGTAATCCTTTCCCTTGAAACATACTGTAGCCATTTTACAACTATGAAGTTTTTCCGGGCTAATAGTAAGTTAGATGATAAGTTAGGTGGATAGATTTTAACTGTCTGAGTTTGAATGCTGAAGAGTTGAAGCAACAACTTTATAATCCTTGACAAGTACCACAGATCCAACCGGATAATTCTTTGTAACAGATACCAAATAATGTCTTGCTAATTGTGCTAAAGCAAATAATATTACTTTTATTTTATTGAGTACAATATGCTTATAAAATATAATGGTATTGTACAGAGTATACAAAAATATTGTATCAATCTTTACCACTTGATTTATTAAGTGAAAATCAAAAGGGATTCTCATATAAAGTATATTGTTATCTTGCTTAGTTTTACCTGCAGTCTCTCTAAAACAAAACTCAAAAACAGGAGATTAAGTATCATATATATATATATATATATTATATATATTATATATATATATATATAGTATATATATTATATACATATATATATATTGTGTACATATATATATTATATATATATATGTATGTATACAATCATCAAATACCACGAGCCAGTTAGTATAAAGAAGAGTATTATACTAAAATATTATTACATTAATTTAGAACTTTAGTTTAATTATTTTTTTTTATAAAAATCAACAAAATTTTAAGTAGTACAAATATATAATAAATACAGTTAGTGTGTAAACCAACTAATAGAATTGTTAAAATGTGAAATTTGGTTAAAGTACATAAACAAATTAAAAAATTTAAACATTAGTAAGTCATAACAGTAAAACATTTTTAAAAACATTTAAACAGTTAAACAAGGTCATAAAAATTTGTTTAATGTTAAAAATTAATTATTAATCTCATATTAAATCAAAATCAGTTAATTATCAATCAACAGATGAATTAAAATTAATATGTCCATTAGTGTTGTTGGGATTTGTATTTTAACTCCAAACGTTTAAATTCCTATTTAATTAAGGGATGGTGCCCAATTATATATATAATTTTATTTCAATTTATATATATATATATATTTATATATATATGTGTGTGTGTGTATGTATGCATGTGATGGCCGGATAAAATATGGGTTATATGTAGATAAGCATTAGGATACCAAGCTCATTTTAGCTAAGACAAATAATAACTGAAATATACAGGTTTTATTGAGGGCTATCCCTTATTCAAATAGGAATTTAAACGTTTGGAGTTAAAAATACAAATCCCAACACTAATGGAGATATTAAATTTATTTTTCTGTTCATCTGATGATTGGTAATTAACTACTGAATTTATATATATATATTTATATATATATATAATATATACATATATATATCATACATATATTTTATGCAAAAAATTCTTGCTTGCAATGTTCAGAAAATAATTTTAATTTAAAACACTTTGTAATACTAGGTGAGGCAAAAAGAAATCTTAGCTAGTTGATATATTAGCCCACGAAGCAGGAAAAAATGTAGCTATTATTACAAGATAACATTTTTATAATATTTCATCATTTTACGTTATTATTATATATTGTAATTGCAATTAACTTGTTGATCTATGGAAATATTTTTGGGAAGTAAATAGTACTACAGCTAATAACTTAATTCCATTAACATTATACCACATCATAAGACAATTAATAAAGAATAACAGCATGAACTTTTAAAAGTGTAACGGTATTATTGTTGACGCTATAAGTGTTAATTGAGGAGTTTTCAGAGACGTGGGTGTTTGTTGTAGGAGGTTCTAAGAAGCGAGGTGATTTTGAAAGTGTTTTCAAACAATGTTACTTCGTGCTATAAAATATTCGATACAAATATAAAGTTGCTTTAGTTATAAAAAAGCTCTATCAAGTTAAGTGAAATGAAGACCTGATTGGATTATTAATGTAAACATACATTATGAAACACTTCATGATTGATATTAATTCTTCCTCGTTACAAAAACATCTTTTTTTTGCTCAAAGTTTTACAACTCTCATATTGTTTTAAACTGTTCTGAGCCAAAATGTCTAATATTCTCAAATCTAGACTTTAAAAGGGAATAAAATACTATGAAAAACTAGAAATCCAGATAAATAATTCAGAACATTAATCTGTAAATTAACTAAAACATTCTTTTTAAAGAGTTCTGTGAACCTCTCTACAAACCCCAAAAAGACACGAGAGAAATATTTTTTCCCTCGACAGAGAAATTGTTTAATAAAACAAACAGCTTACACTAAACTATGGTCAAATGGTTTTTTTAGTTTATAAAAACTTTTCATATAATCGCATATTAACTATGTTTAATTTTTTAGTGTACACTTTTTAAATTATGACTACCTGTGACTTTTTAAAATGGTATCTTATTTGTAACAACTATTAATAAAAATTTTTGCAAAAAAGTATTAATTAAAATATATTGTTTTTTAGGTACGCATAATTGTCATAAAAACTACATAAAATTCAAACTCTCTAGGAAATCAAGAAGTTGGAAAGAACAAAATGTAGTTACGAGTATTCTAGATGTTTCAACCCCAAATTTAACGCTAATGGCGTGACTCAACTTTATGAATAGTCTTTCATTTTTTTCTGTTGAGTGTAAAATTACACACGTGCGTCAAATTTCGTCTTTCTATGACATAGAGAAAGTGTTAAAACAAAATATATTTCTTCTAGTAGTTGAAAAATCCACTTTAACTCCAATAGGTGTTTGATTTTCTTGAACTTTGTTGCTGTTGTTTTTTTATTTATCTCATGAGGCAATCATGTGCCAAATTAAAAATATCTGGATATTGGTAAGCAGAGAATTAGTGATGAGTTTGTGTTTGTGTGTGAATGAGTAAATAAGGGCTTACTCTTTATGTATATTGTATATATATATACATAGCCGCATACAGTCTTTAGTAATCGTTTGTAGAATTGAGAAGAAAAGTTTAATTACTGTTGTGATAAGTTATACGATGTAATTTCAAGTTTAAGAGTTAGGTTATGAATAGCTTATACACAATACAAAAGTATAGTTGAACTGGCTGAGTCAGAGTCATGCTGTAGCTGAGATCGTTGTTTTTAGAGCATTTACATAGTAGGTGTATTTCCTGTAGTGATCACTTCTACATGTGGGAAGGAAGGAAATAAGTGAAATTAATTTTATAAATTGTAGAGTAAAGATCTTGCGAAATATTCGATCTTTATGGACGCTTTGCACCCTAGTTGAGACGTCGTAAAAAGGGATGTAAGTCTTGTATTTAATAAAATAATTTAAAAAAATTGTTAGAAATTTCTATGATATTGAGAAGTAAATAATTGGTAATCAAACTAATATGCAGAAATGTTTAACTAAAGATGAATTATGTTCTGACTTCTTAAAGTTAGTAAAAGAAAAAGATAAAGGCATAAATATGATTAAAATAGTTTGAAAGTTTCAAAATATTACTATATAATATACAGTCCTTTGCACTTAAGAATTAGGAAATAAGAATAAGAAACGGGATGTCAACTTTTTTACTATTTGGTCTTTAGGAGTTAAAAACATTTTCTTCAAAAATATGTATTTTAGTAATGGTTTAGATTTTCTCCGTCACAAACTTACCTTTATTTTTAACTATAACTTGTTATTTTAGTATGTTGGTATTTATGTATCGGGGTATTTTAATTTGGTGGACATTTATTTATTTGTAAAAGATAATAAACAAAAACATAATAATAAGAAAATATGAAAGTGAAATAGTTTATTTCAGTCCTTTTACATTAGTTGTTATTTAAAATTTTCTTAATTATTCAAAAACTGATATGAAATAGTAAAATTTTAAAAGTTTTATACATCAATAAAATATCCTACATTAATTTTAAAGCTCAATTACAATATTCTTAAATGCATTCTGCATTGCATTTCTTATAAATTGCCTCTAAAGTGTTAATTTAAATGTAATTTCATAATATAAAATCATGCTAATGTAATTAACAATTTTACTCTCGTTAATTCGTATTTAGAAATAACTCATGAAATGCGGGTTTTCATTTCATCCCTTATTTGCAGTTTATAGAGTGCGTTATTGCATAATTGAGTTTTATAAATTAGTATAATTAAGTATCTAATTTCTATATCAACCTACAACCGAATTGAAATGCACATAAATATTTAATGGTTATGTATTTATGTACTTCTCATACCTAAATTTTTACTCCTGACTGTATTTGATTACAATAAAACAAATTTTACTTTATATAACGTTTAGAGGCCTTCATAGTATACTCGATATTCTCATATTCGGTACATACATGAACACGTTGATAGAGATAATACAAGCCATTAGTCTTGACAGTTGGCTATAAACGTCAGTTGATATCTTGGTAAACGTATCTTCTTATTCGTTTTATACTTTAAAAGAGAAATCTAGAAGGAATGTTGCCTTTACAATTTTAGCTGTAGTCCTGTGTCATAAAAATATGGGCCCATTATGACGGCGTTTTCAAAAAATATTATTCGCGCTAAATGTAAAATTACGTTGTAAGAGTGTAAAATCTCACAATAAGTAATATAGGTTAATCTTATATTTAAATTTCTTCATACATTTTTGAATCTCTAAAGTATTAGTGAAAGATCTTATAAGATTATCAAAAGTAAGAAGATTTCCTAGGGCAGACTGACCAACCGAATTCTGAGCACGTAGGATAAGTTGCGGCTACTGTATTATATACCACTTCCGCAACAACAGTAACAGTGGGTTTGTTCACCAGTAATTAGGTCGCTCCACTCTGCAGTATAGTATCAATATGGCGTGTATGCATTTATTTTATTTTCCTAAGTACGTATATTTTAAATTTACTTTTCTTAACTCCATGCGAATAAAAGTGAATGCTATTATTTAAATAACAGAAAACATAAATATTAGTGCAAGTAAT